>NW_024059330.1:0-204657 GCF_016432855.1 Salvelinus namaycush | reverse complement strand
GGAGTTTAGCATTTTATATCATACCCCCAAGACATGCTAACCTCTCACCATTACAATAACAGGGGAGGTTAGCATTTTATATCATACCCCCAAGACATGCTAACCTCTCACCATTACAATAACAGGGGAGGTTAGCATTTTTGGGCGGTATGATATTTGTGCGTCTATAACTTTCTCACTCATTATTATTCACGATTCATTCAGGACTATCCGTTACCACGGTAACATCCACATTAATGTAGAAGTGTTTAGAAACATATTCTATTCTTATTTACAATAAAAGTGACTCCAAAATGGGACAATACATTATTTATCATTCATTTCTATTGGACACAAAATAATCTGAAACACAACCAAAACAAACAGCAAATGCATCCAACAAGTTTGTAGAGTCACGAGCTAGATGTAATCATTGCGTGCTATGAATATGGGACCAAATCCGTGGAGGCTGCTGAGGGGAGGACGGCTCATAGTCTGGAATGCAGTCAATGCAGAAGTATCAACCACATGGAAACCACATCTTTGATGTGTTTGATGCCATTCCATTGAATACATTCCAGACATTATTATGAGCCGTCCGCCCCTCAGCAGCCTCCACTGAAATACTAAACTTTTGACTACTTTAATACATATAGGTGAATTTATCCCAATACTTTTTGTCCCCTAAAATGGGGGGACTAGGTGCAAAAAGTGCTGGAGCTTTCTAAACGGTTCCCCCGATATGGATGAAAATCCCCTCAAATTAAAGCTGATAGTCTGCACTTTAACCTCATAGTCATTGTATAATTTTAAATCCAAAGTGCTGGAGTACAGAGGCAAAACAACACAACATGTCCAATAGTGTTGGAGCTCACTGTAGTTAGTCTGCTGTTTGGTTAACTATTTAATTATCTGCGTGACTTCTCTGTTTTTCTCTCTCTCTGTTGGGAAGGGCCTGTCAGTAATCACTTCACTGTTACTCTACAACTGTTGTTTACCAAGCCTGCCAGAGAACCTGAGGGGCCCAGACTCTGGAAGAGCCTGTTTTTTATCCTCTTATGTTTGTTATGTCGTGTCTTTGGCTATGCCTGATTAAGTGATATGACATGCTATTCTATAAAATCCTTTCTCCGTAATTAATATTACCTGATTGAGCTAATCATGTAAATGTAATTAACTAGAAAGTCGGGGCACCATGAAATAATGTTAATAGAGCTGTTATCTTCCGAATAAACTCTTAAAGACCTAGTAATATTTTACATCAATAGCAGTCAATATTAATCGTCACATTATTTCAGTCTCATCTGAAAGTTGTAAATTCTTGGTTATCTTCACGAACCCTGGATAACAGTTGAATCAGCAATACAAATTGGTTTAATTATTTATTTACTAAATACCTAACTAATCACACAGAATTACATATATACAGAATGAATCATACCTTGATTACAAATTACGTCATAAAGGAAAACGTCCCTAGCGGGCGGAACAGATATGATAGCTTGTTACACAAAAGAAAGGGGGCTGGGTTTGAGTGAAAGAGCGGGAAGACTGAGGAACAGAGGGCGAAGCTGTGCTATTGTAAATACAATATCTTATGCATTCTAAATTACTGCCCATTTGGAAAAGGAAAATGCAATAAATATTTACTCTGAGCTGCGCTTCGGTAGGTTGGTGGTAGATGGAGGCCGTGTTGCCCAACCGGGTCCTTTGTCCTTTGAAGAATGTCTCTGCTGCTGCTGCTGGGTGGTAGACGGGATACTCTGTCCTAATTTACGTTTGCAGCTGCTGTTGCTAACTCAACGTCTAGGAGGTATCACTTCTATAGTGAATAAGAGTTCAAAGTTCATACCATTCGCAACCAAAGCTCATGCTGAGGTTGGCTTAGTTCTGTAGTTGACATGTTATCTGAACCATTCTGACATCGGACCGTCGTCCTCACATCCTCGGAACAGGAAGTTACATTTTCGTCAATGGCTTATATAGTGGAGGGAGAAGGGTGTGTCTGAAAAGTTTATAACCCATGTCTCTTCACAGGGACGGGCCAGTGGTTGAGCAGAGCCCTAAACTTATGAAAACTAAAATTACATTTCATCTCTTCACAAATAATTTCATATTCAAACATTTGAATTGAACAACAATTCCATGTGAATCCGATACCTCTGATGTGTAGACTTTCCACAGTAGAGTTTATGTCATTCTATCATTGATGAGAATGTGTCAGAGGGCAACCGAACTGACATAATATACCTTAAGTACCACCGCATATGTTCACTTGGTCGGATTACCAGCATATAGTTAATTTCCCCCCAACTTCTGATGTTCCCAGAATCTCTATGTTAACCAAAGGGGTTTTCTAATGTCACATCAGTAGAGTAGGGAGAGGAAAAGGGGGGGGAAGAGGTATTTATGACTGTCATAAACCTACCCCCAAGGCCAACGTCATGACAGTCCCCCCATGTTGTGTTCAATCTTGCGATTAACCTGCATGTTGCAAACCAACATAAAAATGACCGTGGGTTGTCCTGGTTGTGGACCATCGTTGTGGTCCCCATCTGGTGGTTGACCCGGGAAGGGTTTCTGCGAATGAAGTCCGCTCCATGGCTGGACAGCAGATGTCCAGTTGGTGATCGCTGTTGCAGTCCCCCCTCTGGTGGTCGACCCGGGTAGGGTGTCTGCAAATGAAGAAGTCTGCTCCATGGCTGGGCAGCGGATGTCCGGATTGGGATCGCCGTTCCGGACCCGTCGTCTGGTCGTCCAGACTGGAAGATCTGGGCAGTAACTTAGGCAGATGTTAACAACGCACACACACTCATGAAATATATCAATACATTTCCTGGCACTAACTGATGGTTGTATGGGGAAGTTGTTTATGGCTCTATCACTTTCTACATGCTGAAGAAAATGAAACAAAATGAATGAAAGCATAAACAAAACAAAATATAGTTATGCCACCTTAACCATCTAATTGGACTGTATTCTATCTACGTCCATGGTCTTGGCAAAATGACCCTATCATGGCATTGTCTAATGTCATATCTAGGGCTTTCCTAATTTGCGGGGTACTATCCTAAGTTGATAACTATATGATAAGTCTACAGCTGTAAGGCACTAGTTTTGGGCAGTCTACAGGGATGACAGGTCTACAGGTCTACAGGCCATGGTCTACAGGCCTACAGGTCTACAGGCCATGTCTATTATTATACAGGCCAAGGCTATTATAATACAGGCCAGGTCTATTATAATACAGGCCAGGTCTATTATAACATTGACCAGGTCTATTATAATACAGACCAGGTCTATTATAAGACATACCAGGTGTATTATAATACAGGCCAGGTCTACAGGACAGGTCTATTATAATACAGGCCAGGTCTATTATAATACAGGCCAGGTCTACAGGACAAATCTATTATAATACAGACTAGGTCTATAATTATACAGGCCAGTCTACAGCCATGTAGTATAGAGGCCTGGAGGAACAGGCCATTTTAATATAATACAGTCTATTAGGCCGTGTCTAAATCTCTATCCTGCCCTCTATCACACAATTACTAGAACCGTAACCTGTTATTGTAATGGTGCGAGGTTAGCATGTCTTGGGGGTATGATATAAAATGCTAACATAGCCTGTTATTGTAATGGTGAGATGTTAGCGTGTCTTGGGGATATGATATAAAATGCTAACCTCCCCTGTTATTGTAATGGTGAGATGTTAGCATGTCTTGGGGTATGATATAAAATGCTAACATAGCCTGTTATTGTAATGGTGAGAGGTTAGCATGTCTTGGGGGTAAGATATAAAATGCTAACCGCCCCTGTTATTGTAATGGTGAGATGTTAGCATGTCTATGGGGTATGATATAAAATGCTAACATAGCCTGTTATTGTAATGGTGAGATGTTAGCATGTCTTGGGGGTAAAATCTAAAATGCTAACATAGCCTGTTATTGTAATGGTGAGATGTTAGCATGTCTTGGGGGTATGATATAAAATGCTAACATAGCCTGTTATTGTAATGGTGAGAGGTTAGCATGTCTTGGGGGTAAATATTAAAATGCTAACATAGCCTGTTATTGTACTGGTGAGAGGTTAGCATGTCTTGGGGGTATGATATAAAATGCTAACCTAGCCTGTTATTGTACTGGTGAGAGGTTAGCATGTCTTGGGGGTATGATATAAAATGCTAACCTCCCCTGTTATTGTAATGGTGAGAGGTTAGCATGTCTTGGGGGTATGATATAAAACGCTAACCTCCCCTGTTATTATAATGGTGAGAGGTTAGCATGTCTTGGGGGTATGCTAACCCCCCCTGTTATTGTAATGGTGAGAGGTTAGCATGTCTTGGGGTTATGATATAAGATACTAACCTCCCCTGTTATTGTAATGGTGAGAGTTTAGCATGTCTTGGGGGTATGCTAACCCCCCCTGTTATTGTAATGGTGAGAGGTTAGCATGTCTTGGGGGTATGCTAACCTCCCCTGTTATTGTAATGGTGAGAGGTTAGCATGTCTTGGGGGTATGATATTTGTGCGTCTGTAACTTCTTCACTCACTATTGTTCATGATTCATTCATGACAGATGTGGACACCAAGGAACTTGAAACTCTCGACCCGCTCCACTACAGCCCCGCCGATGTTAATGGGGGCCTGTTCGGCCCTCCTTGTCCTCTAGTCCATGATCAGCTCCTTTGTCTTCCTCACATTGAGGGAGAGGTTGTTGTCCTGGCTAAACACTACCAGTTCTCTGACCTCCTCCCTATAGGCTGTCTCGTCGTTGATGGTGATCAGTTACCACTGTTGTGTCGTCAGCAAACTTAATGACGGTGTTGGAGTCGTGCGTGGCCACACAGTTGTGGGTGAACAAGAAGTACAGAAGGGGACTAAGCACGCACCCCTGAGGGGCCCCAGTGTTGAGGATCAGCGTGGCAGATGTGTTGTTACCTACCCTCACCACCTGGGGGCGTCCCGTCAGGAAGTCCAGGTTCCAGTTGCAGAGGGAGGTGTTTAGTCACAGGGTCCTTAGCTTAGTGATGAGCTTTGAGGGGACTATGATGTTGAACACTGAGCTGTAGTCAATGAAAAGCATTCTAACGTAGGTGTTCCTTTTGGCCAGGTGGGAAAGGGCAGTGTGGAGTGCAATAGAGATTGCGTCATCTGTGGATTTGTTGGGGCGGTATGCAAATTGGAGTGGGTCCAGGATTTCCATGAGTTTTGCAAAATTTGTATAATTTCCAGTTTAACAATATAGTGAGTTAGGCCTATGATAGTTTAATACACTATATATGCAAAAGTATGTGGACACCCCTTCAAATTAGTGATTTTGGCTATTTCGCCACACCCGTTGGTGACAGGCGAATAAAATCGAGCACATAGCCATGCAATCTCCATAGACAAACAATGGCAGTAGAATGGCCTTACTGAAGAGCTCAGTGACTTTCAATGTGACACCGTCATAGCGTGCCACCTTTCCAACAAGTTAGTTTGTCAAATTTCTGCCCTGCTAGAGCTGCCCCGGTCAACTGTAAGTGCTGTTATTATGTAGTGGAAATGTTTAGGAGCAACAACGCCTCAGCCGCGAAGTGGTAGACCACACAAGCTCACAGAACAGGACCGCCGAGTGCTGAAGCGCATAAAACTTGTCGGTCCTTGGCTGCAACACTCACTACTGAGTTCCAAACGGACACTGGAAGCAACGTCAGCACAAGAACTGTTCGTTCGGGAGCTTCATGAAGTGAGTTTCCATGGCAGAGCAGCCGCACACAAGCCGAAGATCACCATACGCAATGCCAAGCGTCAGCTGGAATGGTGTAAAGCTCATGGGACAAATCTGGGTTTGGTGGATGCCAGGAGAACGCTACCTGCTCGAATGCATAGTGCCAACTGTAAAGTTTGGTGGAGGAGGAATAATGGTCTGGGGCTGTTTTCATGGTTCAGACCCCTTAGTTCCAGTGAAGGGACATCTTAACGCTACAGCAAACAATGACATTCTAGATGATTCTGTGCTTCCAACTTTGTGACAAAGCGCACACACTGTGCATTCACTCAGCTTCAACTTGATTTCAGGCATGAGAGAGTCTATTATTTACCCTCCCATTCTAGCTACAGTGTCAGTTCAGTCCATTGTTGGTTACAGACAGCATTGTCCTCTACAAAGGACGCTCTGTTTTCCACCGAGAAGGTGCATGTGTTGCAGGACCCCCTCTTTATACCGCTATAGGTCATTTTTGTCAGTGGGAGAGTGGGTTCAGTAGGTGGCGGTAATGCACTATAGTGTTAGATGCCAACCACGATAAACCCTACAGAAGAAGAAGAGGCGTACCGCTTTTGCCCGTTTTTGTCACGGGCCATAGACCGGTGCTCCACGGCTCAGCATAATCGAATTACCCATCGTTTCCCCTCGGCCGGCCACTCCTCTTTCCCTGTGCGCTTTCACTTCGGATTGGCTGTCCTGTCTTCACTACCCTCTCTCATCTCCAAGTTCCGTGTTAACTGTCAGGCAGTACATTGTTTGATTTGTAGTCAACATTTTCATTCAGGACTCTTCTGGCCCGCCGCTCTCTACGATCTTTGCAGTCATGTCTGACCGAGGCTCTTTTGATACCAACGTGGTGACTTTAACCCGGTTTGTGCTGGAGGAAGGGAGGAAAGCGAAGGGGACAGGGGAGCTCACTACCCTGCTCAACTCGATGTGCACGGCCGTCAAAGCCATCTCCACAGCGGTGAGGAAAGCTGGCATCGCCAACTTGTAAGTAATTATCATCACAGTTAGCAAGCATGCTTTCAACAAAATAGGACTTGTCTGTCTATCTCTCATTGGAGAGAGAGACAAGAGACCGAGAAAGTTTGTTGTTCAGCAAGTCATTGTACAAGTAGCAATTTGTTTACAGATATATTAGTAGGCTAATGTCCTAGGCCTGTTTTTACACAATTTACACACTGAACGTTTCAGATGTAATATGTAAGGAGGTTGGTGGGAAGTTGGGGAGGACGGGCTCCTGGGAATGACTGGAACAGAATCAGTTGAATGAGACAGACAGACCGCCATTCAAGTTGAAATACCTATTCAAATTTGTCTGAAACGAACTGTTGTGTCATTGAACCAATTGCACTTAATAATGGCAGCGAGGTGTGGGGTCAACTTGCAAAACAAGATGGGACAAACACCCCATTGAAACCCTGCATGCAGAGTTCTGTAAGATTCTCCTACATGTCCAGAGGAAAACTACAAACAATGTATGCAGGTCAGAATTAGGCCAATATACACTAATAATAAAAACTAAAAAAAGTAATTCAGTTTTGTTAACATCTAAAATACAGTGACCCCCTCTCATATCATTACCAAGCCCTGCAATGCCAAGAGCTGAGCAAAGAAAAGAGTCCCCTCATCCAGCTGGTCCTGAGTTCACAGACCTGTTCTACTAACACACTGAAGCCTCAGGACCAGAACATCCATTCAATCAGAATAAACCAAATTACAACACAGTCAAAACAAAACTATATTGCTTATTGGGAAACAAAGCAAAATGCAGTGCTATCTGGCCCTAAATCGACAGAACACCGTGGCTAACTATTTGACCATGGTTACTGATCAAAACCTTAGAAAAATCTTGACAAAGTACAGGCTCAGTGAGCACAGCCTTGCCATAGAGAAGGGTAGACACAGGAAAACCTGGCTCCCTGTAGAGGAAAGGCTGTGCAACCACTGCACAACAGCAGAACCTGAGACGGAGCTGTATTTCCTGACAAAATGTCAAAAATATAGAACAATTATTGTCTTTTCCCCAAATTTGAATCCCTTATTCAAGGTTTCAAAGACCTCTCTGATGAGGATAGGCTACCCGTCCTGTTGGGGGAGGACGCAGAGAGCTGTGGGTTGGCAGCGCACTACATTGCTGCCTGCCATAAGATGAGGGACAGTGTCTGACAGACCAATCAACCTACACATGTCCTCTACTGTATATTTATTGTTATTGTTGAATGTATGGTTATTTTGACCCTTGGTTATTGTTGTTACTGTTGTCCCGTTGACAAAATTGATGATTATTTTAATTATGTTAATATTGTAAATATCCAAAGTAAGCATTGTTACGTCATGCCAATAAAGCGAATTTGAATGGTATCAAACACGTGGTTTGATTCCATTGGCTCCGTTCCAGCCATTATAATGAACCATTCTCCCCTCAGCAGAGGGTAGCCTAGGCCCTAGTAGGCTATTTGACCAATCATAATCACTCAACATAGGTAAGGTAAGTAGCTGTATTTTATGTAACTTCACATTTAATTTGATGGGATATTTGTTTATTTTTTATTTAACCTTTATTTAACTAGGCAAGTCATTATTTTACAATGACAGCCTACCAAAAGGCCTCCTGGGATAAAATAAATAAATATATATATATATATGACAAAACACACATCACGACAAGAGACCTAAGACGACAACACTGCATGGTAGCAACATGACAACAATACAACATGGTAGCAATACAACATGGTAGCAATACAACATGGCAGCAATACAACATGGTAGCAATACAACATGGTAGCAATACAACATGGTAGCAATACAACATGGTAGCAATACAACATGGTAGCAATACAACATGGTAGCAACACAACATGGTAAAAACATTGTTGGGGGGACAGCACAAAGGGCAAGAAGGTAGAGACAACAATACATCACGCAAAGCAGCCACAACTGTCAGTAAGAGTGTCCATGATTGAGTCTTTGAATGAAGAGATGGAGATAAAACTGTCCAGTTTGAATGTTTGTTGCAGCTCGTTCCAGTCGCTAGCTGCAGCGAACTGAAAAGAGGAGCGACTCAGGGATGTGTGTGCTTTGGGGATCTTTAACAGAATGTGACTGGCAGAACGGGTGTTGTATGTGGAGGATGAGGGCTGCAGTAGATATCTCAGATATAAGGGAGTGAGGCCTAAGAGGGTTTTATCAATAAGTATCAACCAGTGGGTCATGCGACGGGTTTACATAGGAGTATAGAGTGCTGTGAAGTGTCCTATAAGGAGCATTGGTGGCAAATCTGATGGCCAAATGGTAAAGAACATCTAGCCGCTCGAGAGCAACCTTACCTGCCGATCTATAAATTATGTCTCCATGTAATCTAGCATGGGTAGAATGGTCATCTGAATCAGGGTTAGTTTGGCCGCTGGGGTGAAAGAGGAGCGATTTACGATACAGGAACCAAGTCTAGATTGAACTGTAGCCTGCAGCTTTGATATGTGCTGAGAGCAGGACAGTGTTTTTGGTATACACAATCACACTCACTTCCTCATTTCAAAATTGCAGTATCACACTTGCTTGGCACATATTTGGTTATCTTTACATGTGGTAATGTGGAGTTGTTTTTGTGAAAGAGCATTGGTCAACTAAAACCAGCACATCCATCAACAGACAGGACTAATCTGTCTCTCATTAGAGAGACGTACAGTTGAAGTCAGAAGTTTACATACATGAATGTAGTTGATGATCCCTGGGATACGGCTTAGAATGAAATGTAGCCGTAATGCTGAGGTGGCATTGGCATGCACCTTAAAGCCAGACTCGGTAAGAGTACATTTACATAATTTGTGTTTATGAAGCAAAGGGGGGCCTAGATGTAATGTAAACAGGGGGGGGGGGGGGGGGTAGACGTAATGTAAACAGGGGGCGGGGGGGGCTAGATGTAATGTAAACAGGGGGGGGGGGGGTAGACGTAATGTAAACAGGGGGGGGGGGGGCCTAGACGTAATGTGAACAGGGGGGGGGGGGCTAGACGTAATGTAAACAGGGGGGGGGGGGGCTAGACGTAATGTAAACAGGGGGGCTAGACGTAATGTAAACAGGGGGGCCTAGACGTAATGTAAACAGGGGGGGCTAGACGTAATGTAAACAGGTGGGGGGGGCTAGACGTAATGTAAACGGGGGGGCTAGACGTAATGTAAACAGGGGGGCCTAGACGTAATGTAAACAGGGGGGGGGGGCTAGACGTAATGTAAATGGGGGGGGGGGTAGACGTAATGTAAATGGGGGACACACTAGATGTAATGTAAACGGGGGGGGCTAGATGTAATGTAAACAGGGGGGGCTAGACGTAATGTAAACAGGGGTGGGGGGGCCTAGACGTAATGTAAACAGGGGGAGGGGGGGGGGGGGGCTACACGTAATGTAAACGGGGGGGGCCTAGACAATGTAAATGGGGGGGGTAGACGTAATGTAAATGGGGGGGACACTAGATGTAATGTAAACGGGGGGGGGGCTAGATGTGAGGTTTGTTTGTTTATTTCATCACCCTCTGTCTCGTCTCAAATGTGACAGGTGGTTAGTAGGTAGTGGTACTGTCTCCTCCCCCCTGGTTGACAGGTATGGCATAGCGGGCAGCACCAATGAGATGGGTAGTGGGTACTAACTAGAGGTCGACCGATTCTGATTTTTCAACACCAATACCGATTATTGGAGGACAAAAAAAAAGCCGATACCGATTAATCGAACGATTAAAAAATAAAATAAATATTTTTTGTAATAATGACAATTACAACAATACTGAATGAACACTTATTTTAACTTAATATAATACTTAAATAAAATCAATTTAGCCTCAAATAAATAATAAAACATGTTCAATTTGGTTTAAATAATGCAAAAACAAAGTGTTGGAAAAGAAAGTAAAAGTGCAATATGTGCCATGTAAGAAAGCTCACGTTTAAGTTCCTTGCTCAGAACATGAGAACATATGAAAGCTGGTGGGTCCTTTTAACATGAGTCTTCAATATTCCCAGGTAAGAAGTTTTAGGTTGTAGTTATTATAGGAATTATAGGACTATTTCTCTCTCTACGATTTCTATTTCATATACCTTTGACTATTGGATGTTCTTACAGGCACTTTAGTATTGCCAGTGTAACAGTATAGCATCCATCCCTCTCCTCGCCGCTACCTGGTCTCGAACCAGGAACACATCGACAACAGCCACCCTCGAAGCAGCGTTACCCATGCAGAGTAAGAGGAATAACTACTCCAAGTCTCAGAGTGAGTGAGTTTGAAACGCGATTAGCGCACACCCTGCTAACTAGCTAGCCATTTCACATCGGTTACACGAGCCTAATCTCGGGAGTTGATAGGCTTGAAGTCATAAACAGCAGAGCTGCTGGCAAAACGCAGAAAGTGCTGTTTGAATGAATGCTTACGAGCCTGCTGGTGCCCACCATCGCTCAGTCAAATCATAGACTTAATTATAACATAATAACACACAGAAATACGAGCCTTAGGTCATTAATATGGTCGAATCCGGAAATGATCATCTCGAAAACAAGACGTTTATTCTTTCAGTGAAATACGGAACCGTTCCGTATTTTATCTAACGGGTGGCATCCATAAGTCTAAATATTCCTGTTACATTGCACAACCTTCATTGTTATGTCATAATTACGTACAATTCTGGCAAATTAGTTCGCAACGAGCCAGGCGGCCCAAAATGTTGCATATACCCTGACTCTGCGTGCAATGAACGCAAGAGAAGTGACACAATTTCACCTGGTTAATATTGCCTGCTAACCTGGATTTCTTTTAGCTAAATATGCAGGTTTAAAAATATATACTTCTGTGTATTGATTTTAAGAAAGGCATTGATGTTTATGGTTAGGTACAGTCGTGCATGGATTGTTATTTTTTTCTCAAATGTGCTTTTGTTAAATCATCCCCCGTTTGGCGAAGTTGGCCGTCTTTGTTAGGAAGAAATAGTCTTCACACAGTTCGCATCGAGCCAGGCGGCCCAAACTGCTGCATATACCTTGACTCTGTTGCAAGATCAGTGACACCATTTCCCTAGTTAAAATAAATTAATGTTAGCAGGCAATATTAACTAAATATGCAGGTTTAAAAATATATACTTGTGTATTGATTTTAAGAAAGGCATTGATGTTTATGGTTAGGTACACGTTGGAGCAACGACAGTCCTTTTTCGCGAATGTGCACCACATCGATTATATGCAACGCAGAACACACTAGATAAACTAGTAATATCATCAACCATGTGTAGTTAACTAGTGATTATGATTGATTTGTTTTTTATAAGTTTAATGCTAGCTAGCAACTTACCTTGGCTTCTTACTGCATTCGCGTAACAGGCAGGCTCCTCGTGGAGTGCAATGAGAGGCAGGTGGTTAGAGCGTTGGACTAGTTAACTGTAAGGTTGCAAGATTGAATCCCCGAGCTGACAAGGTAAAAATCTGTCCTTCTGCCCCTGAACAAGGCAGTTAACCCACCGTTCCTAGTCATTGAAAGTAAGAATGTGTTCTTAACTGACTTAACTGAAAAGAAAAAATCTGATTGTTATAACTTGAAATCGGTCCTAATTAATCGGCCATTCCGATTAATCGGTCAACCTCTAGTACTAACTGTGTCTCCTCTCGTCTTCCCAGGTATGGCATAGCGGGCAGCACCAATGTGACGGGGGACCAGGTGAAGAAGCTGGACATCCTGTCTAACAACCTGGTTATCAACATGATCAAATCCTCCTTCACATCCTGTGTCCTAGTGTCAGAGGAGGATGACACAGCCATCATAGTAGAACCAGACAGACAGGTAACTAACACTGTTGTTGCCCTGGTGTCAGAGGGACGATAGTAGAACCAGACGAAGGATAGTTATTGGACCAAAAGTTATTAAAATTCTGGCAGCATTTCTTTTTAGAGCAGGGGGGGGGGGGCAACCCACCAGATAGAACCAAAATGTGGACTATCCCTGCACTGATGAACATAATACAAATTATTATTTTTCTCTGGTCTCCTCCAGGGTAAATACATTGTGTGTTTTGACCCTCTGGATGGTTCCTCCAACATCGACTGCTTGGCTTCCATCGGCACCATCTTTGCCGTCTTTAGAAAGGTCTGTATTCTATAGGTTTCTCTACAGGAGCCATATCTCACGTTGTTTTTAACCAAACAGAAGGTGAACCCAGCGGTCAGTGTCTTTGACCAGGCTGGGTTTATATGTATGTATGTGTTCTATAAAGTGCTTCATTGAGACCTGATGTATTTAGCTTATACAGCGGCAAGAAACAGTATGTGAACCCTTTGGAATTACCTGGATTTCTGCATAAATTGGTCATCAAATGGTATCTGATCTTCATCTAAGTCACAACAATAGACAAACAGTGTGCTTAAACTAATAACACAGAAATTATACATTTAATCATTGTGTAGGTTGGAAAAAGTATGTGAACCCCTAGGTTAATGACTTCTCCAAAAGATAATTTGAGTCAGGTGTCAACTAACCTGGAGTCCAATCAGTGAGATGAGATTGGAGATGTTGGTTAGAGCTGCCTTGCCCTATTAAAAATACTCACAAAATGTTTGTTTGCTATTCACAAGAAGCATTGCCTGATGTGAACCATGCCTCGAACAAAAGAGATCTCAGAAGACCCAGATTAAGAATTGTTGACTTGCATAAAGCTGGAAAGGATTACAAAAGTATGTCTTAAAGCCTTGATGTTCATCAGTCCAAGGTAAGACAAATTGTCTATAAATGGAGAAAGTTCATCACTGTTGCTACTCTCCCTGGGAGTGGCCGTCCTGCAAAGATGACTGCAAGAGCACAGCGCAGAATGCTCAATGAGGTTAAGAAGAATCCTAGAGTGACAGCTAAAGACTTACAGAAATCTCTGGAACATGCTAACATCTCTGTTGACGAGTCTACGATACGTAAAACACTAAACAAGAATAGTGTTCATGGGAGGACACTACGGAAGAAGCCACTGCTGTCCAAAAGAAACATTGCTGCACGTCTGAAGTTTGCAAAAGTGCACCTGGATGTTCCACAGCGCTACTGGCAAAATATTACGTGGACAGATGAAACTACAGTTGAGTTGTTTGGAAGGAACACACAACATTATGTGTGGAGAAGAAAGGCAAAGCACACCAACATCAAAACCTCATCCCAACTGTAAAGTATGGTGGAGGGAGCATCATGGTTTGGGGCTGCTTTGCTGCCTCAGGGCCTGGACAGCTTGCTATCATCGACGGAAAAATGGATTCCCAAGTTTATCAAGGCATTTGCAGGAGAATGTTAGACTATCTGTCCGCCAATTGAAGCTCAACAGAAGTTGAGTGATGCAACAGGACAACGACCCAAAACACAGAAGTAAATCAACAACAAAATGGCTTCAACAGAAGAAAATACACCTTCTGGAGTGGCCCAGTCAGTCCTGACCTCAACCCGATTGAGATGCTGTGGCGTGACCTCGAGAGCGGTTCACACCAGACATCCCAAGAATATTGCTGAACTGAAACAGTTTTGTAAAGAGGAATGGTCCAAAATTCCTCCTAACTGTTGTGCAGGTCTGATCCCCAACTACAGAAAACGTTTGGTTGAGGTTATTGCTGCCAAAGGAGGGTCAACCAGTTATTAAATCCAAGGGTTCACATACTTTTTCCACCCTGCACTGTGAATGTTTACACGGTGTGTTCAATAAAGACATGAAAACGTATATAATTGTCTGTGTGTTACTAGTTTAAGCAGACTGTGTTTGTCTATTGTTGTGACCTAGATGAAGATCAGATCACATTTTAGGACTAATTTATGAAGAAATCCAGTTATTTCCAAAAGGTTCTCATCCTGTTTCTTACCATTTTTTTTTTTATGATCAAATCAATCAACCAATTGTCCGGTGTGTCTTCCAGACGACAGAGGATGACCCGTGTGAGAACGACGCGCTGCAGCCCGGTAGGAATATCGTTGCCGCCGGATACGCCCTCTATGGCAGTGCCACCATGATGGTACTGTCCACTGGGCAGGGGGTCAACTGCTTCATGTTGGACCCGGTCAGTACACACCCACTACCGGGCAGGAAGTCAACTACTGCTTGTCCCCTTGAGTACCGTCCTCTACCCACATCACTGCAGCTGTTATAACTCTTACTGGACCTGCCATTCAAGTTTATGTATCTGTCTCTGTCCGGTGATAGGATCATTCATGTTTATGTATATATCTCTGTCAGGCCATAGGTGAATTCATTCTGGTGGACAGAGATCTAAAGATCAAACCGAAAGGGAATATCTACAGTCTGAATGAAGGATACGCCAAATACTTTGACCCCGCTGTCACGGAGTACCTACAAAAGAAGAAGTTCCCCGAGGTACATGCACACATAGTAGTACCCCGAGGTACAGGCACACACAGTAGTTCCCCGAGGTACAGGCACACACAGTAGTACCCCGAGGTACAGGCACACACAGTAGTTCCCCGAGGTACAGGCACACACAGTAGTTCCCCGAGGTACAGGCACACACAGTAGTTCCCCGAGGTACAGGCACACACAGTAGTTCCGAGGTTAGGGTTGCGTTTAGCCAAAGTAGTTCCTTACTTGAGATTATTTTCTCATAAACATCTAAACTGGCAGTATACAGAACAGCTACAATGGTGAAATGTCCCCCTGTTATGGGCTAACTACTTAGACATTTTAACTGTGTTTGTGGTTCAGGGGCTAACCCTTACTCTGTGTCTCAGGATGGCAGTGCCCCGTACGGTGCCCGCTATGTGGGTTCTATGGTAGCAGACGTCCACAGGACCCTGGTCTACGGAGGAATCTTCCTCTACCCTGCTAACGTCAAGAGCCCCAAGGGAAAGGTGGGCCCTGACCTCTAACCCTCTCAAGGGAAAGATGGGTCATGTTCTCATTGTGTTGTAGCTTTGTGTCCTGGCTAGTTTAGTTTCCTAATGTGGAGGGGCACAGTGTGTTCATCTCCTCCGTTGCTTAAAGCAGAAGAGTTATTTCTGGGGAAATAGGAAACTGAGGTGGTGTTCTCCTCTTGTCACAACAGTGATGTCCTCAGAACAGTTGAGGTTGTGGTTCTGTTGAAAAATATATTTTCCTCATTTATTATTGGCCCCCTAACCCTACCACCCCTCCCCTAACTGAAGTAAACTAATGGATAACAACACTTCTACTTCCTCCTGGCTTCTACTTCCTGTTTATACAGAACCAAAAACCTAAACGCAACACGTATAGTGTTGGTTTCATGAGCTGAAACAAATGATCCCAGAAATGTTCCATACTCACAACACACTTATTTCTCTCATATTTTGTGCACAAATTTGTTTCTATCCCTGTTAGTGAGCATTTCTCCTTTGCCAAGATAATCCATCCACCTGACAGGTGTGGCATATCAAGAAGCATGATCATAACACAGGTACACCTTGTGCTGGGGGACAATTAAAAGGCAACTCTAAAATGTGCAGTTTTGTCACACAACACAATGCCACAGATGTCCAGTTTTGAGGAAGCGTGCAATTGGCATGCTGACTGCAGGAATATCCGCCAGAGAATTGAATGTGCATTTCTCTACCATAAGCCGCCTCCAACGTCATTTTAGAGAATTTGGCAGTGTATCCAACCGGCCTCACAACCGCAGACCACGTGTAACCACGCCAGCCCAGGACTTCCACATCTGGCTTCTTCACGTGCTGGATCATCTGGACAGCTGACTAAACTGAGGAGTATTCAAGCCCTTTTGGGGAAAAACGAATTCTGAGTTTGGTTGTGCCCCTGCCCAGTCATGTGAAATTCATAGATTAGGGCCTAATGAATGTATTTGGTTTCCTTATATGAACTGTAATCAGTAATATCATTGCATGGTGTTTTTGTTTGTGTGTGTATACATTTTACGGACACAGTATATTTTACAATAGTTATCTTTTGTTTGTTTTTAGTCCCGTCCTTCAGCTCCCCTCAACCCCTCCCATCTATCTCTGAACACCATCCAGTCCCATCCTTCAGCTCCCCTCAACCCCTCCCATCTATCTCTGAACACCATCCAGTCCCATCCTTCAGCTCCCCTCAACCCCTCCCATCTATCTCTGAACACCATCCAGTCCCATCCTTCAGCTCCACTCAACCCCTCCCATCTATCTCTGAACACCATCCAGTCCCGTCCTTCAGCTCCCCTCAACCCCTCCCATCTATCTCTGAACACCATCCAGTCCCGTCCTTCAGCTCCCCTCAACCCCTCCCATCTATCTCCATCCAGTTTGATTTCTAGCTGCCATATTTTTCCGCTGTACTGTGATGTTTCACAAAAGTTGTGAATCTTTCTATTCTCATACAGATTGTAAATTTAAGGATGAACATTTTTACTGAGTATTATTGATCGATTGACTATGGCTTTTCAAATCACCTAGCAGGCTTTTTGGAGAGTTGGCTCCAGGTAAATGTTTCAATTCTTCAGCCATTCCTGAACCTGTGACCAAAAACAAGCCACATGAGGACAGAACCAAAACAAGCGAACGAATCATTCTCTTCGCAGCAAAATCTACAGAGCTGGGATGGTTGTATCCATCATATACAAAACATTCTATTGGTTGCAAGATTTTTGTATAATCATTTTAAATGGAAATCGACGTTTTGAATCTGATGTTTGGTGTATCAGTTCATAAACCATGTGGCATGGAATCGGTACATCAAAAATCTCCCAACTATTTAGCAACCTGTATGGCGGAGCTGCCAACATGGACCAGCATCCCTGTGGAACACTTTTGACACCTTGACGAATTGAGGCTGTTCTGAGGGGAAAAGGGGGTGTAACTCAATATTGGGAAGATATTCTGTAATATTCTGTGTTCTCTGTGTTCTAGCTGCGTCTGCTGTACGAGTGCAACCCCATGGCGTTCATCATCGAGCAGGCGGGCGGTATGGCAACCACAGGAAGTCAGAACGTCCTGGACATCCAGCCAATCGACATCCACCAGAGAGTTCCCGTGGTGCTGGGGTCACCTAGCGACGTCCAGGAGTACCTGGATATATATCAAAAACACCATGCCAACAATGGCAACTAGGGACCACACACACCAGGCCAACAATGGTAACTAGGGACCACACACACCAGGCCAACAATGGCAACTAGGGACCACACACACCAGGCCAACAATGGCAACTAGGGACCACACACACCAGGCCAACAATGGCAACTAGGGACCACACACACCAGGCCAACAATGGCAACTAGGGACCACACACACCAGGCCAACAATGGCAACTAGGGACCACACACACCAGGCCAACAATGGCAACTAGGGACCACACACACCAGGCCAACGATGGTAACTAGGGACCACACACACCAGGCCAACAATGGTAACTAGGGACCACACACACCAGGCCAACAATGGTAACTAGGGACCACACACACCAGGCCAACAATGGCAACTAGGGACCACACATACCAGGCCAACAATGGCAACTAGGGACCACACACACCAGGCCAACAATGGTAACTAGGGACCACACACACCAGGCCAACAATGGTAACTAGGGACCACACACACCAGGCCAACAATGGTAACTAGGGACCACACACACCAGGCCAACAATGGTAACTAGGGACCACACACACCAGGCCAACAATGGTAACTAGGGACCACACACACCAGGCCAACAATGGTAACTAGGGACCACACACACCAGGCCAACAATGGTAACTAGGGACCACACACACCAGGCCAACAATGGCAACTAGGGACCACACACACCAGGCCAACAATGGCAACTAGGGACCACACACACCAGGCCAACAATGGTAACTAGGGACCACACACACCAGGCCAACAATGGTAACTAGGGACCACACACACCAGGCCAACAATGGTAACTAGGGACCACACACACCAGGCCAACAATGGTAACTAGGGACCACACACACACCAGGCCAACAATGGCAACTAGGGACCACACACACCAGGCCAACAATGGCAACTAGGGACCACACACACCAGGCCAACAATGGTAACTAGGGACCACACACACCAGGCCAACAATGGCAACTAGGGACCACACACACCAGGCCAACAATGGCAACTAGGGACCACACACACCAGGCCAACAATGGCAACTAGGGACCACACACACCAGGCCAACAATGGTAACTAGGGACCACACACACCAGGCCAACAATGGTAACTAGGGACCACACACACCAGGCCAACAATGGTAACTAGGGACAACACACACACCAGGCCAACAATGGTAACTAGGGACAACACACACACCAGGCCAACAATGGTAACTAGGGACAACACACACACCAGGCCAACAATGGCAACTAGGGACCACACACACCAGGCCAACAATGGCAACTAGGGACCACACACACCAGGCCAACAATGGCAACTAGGGACCACACACACCAGGCCAACAATGGCAACTAGGGACCACACACACCAGGCCAACAATGGTAACTAGGGACCACACACACCAGGCCAACAATGGTAACTAGGGACCACACACACCAGGCCAACAATGGTAACTAGGGACAACACACACACCAGGCCAACAATGGTAACTAGGGACAACACACACACCAGGCCAACAATGGTAACTAGGGACAACACACACACCAGGCCAACAATGGCAACTAGGGACAACACACACACCAGGCCAACAATGGCAACTAGGGACAACACACACACCAGGCCAACAATGGCAACTAGGGACAACACACACACCAGGCCAACAATGGCAACTAGGGACCACACACACCAGGCCAACAATGGCAACTAGGGACCACACACACCAGGCCAACAATGGCAACTAGGGACCACACACACACCAGGCCAACGATGGTAACTAGGGACCACACACACCAGGCCAACGATGGTAACTAGGGACCACACACACCAGGCCAACAATGGTAACTAGGGACCACACACACACCAGGCCAACAATGGCAACTAGGGACCACACACACCAGGCCAACAATGGCAACTAGGGACCACACACACCAGGCCAACAATGGCAACTAGGGACCACACACACCAGGCCAACAATGGCAACTAGGGACCACACACACCAGGCCAACAATGGCAACTAGGGACCACACACACCAGGCCAACGATGGTAACTAGGGACCACACACACCAGGCCAACGATGGTAACTAGGGACCACACACACCAGGCCAACAATGGTAACTAGGGACCACACACACCAGGCCAACAATGGCAACTAGGGACCACACACACCAGGCCAACAATGGCAACTAGGGACCACACACACCAGGCCAACAATGGTAACTAGGGACCACACACACCAGGCCAACAATGGTAACTAGGGACCACACACACCAGGCCAACAATGGCAACTAGGGACCACACACACCAGGCCAACAATGGCAACTAGGGACCACACACACCAGGCCAACAATGGCAACTAGGGACCACACACACCAGGCCAACAATGGCAACTAGGGACCACACACACCAGGCCAACAATGGCAACTAGGGACCACACACACCAGGCCAACAATGGTAACTAGGGACCACACACACCAGGCCAACAATGGTAACTAGGGACCACACACACCAGGCCAACAATGGCAACTAGGGACCACACACACCAGGCCAAAGATGGTAACTAGGGACCACACACACACCAGGCCAACGATGGTAACTAGGGACCACACACACCAGGCCAACGATGGTAACTAGGGACCACACACACCAGGCCAACAATGGCAACTAGGGACCACACACACCAGGCCAACAATGGCAACTAGGGACCACACACACACACCAGGCCAACAATGGCAACTAGGGACCACACACACACCAGGCCAACAATGGCAACTAGGGACCACACACACACCAGGCCAACAATGGTAACTAGGGACCACACACACCAGGCCAACAATGGTAACTAGGGACCACACACACCAGGCCAACAATGGCAACTAGGGACCACACACACCAGGCCAACGATGGTAACTAGGGAACACACACACCAGGCCAACGATGGCAACTAGGGACCACACACACCAGGCCAACGATGGCAACTAGGGACCACACACACCAGGCCAACGATGGCAACTAGGGACCACACACACCAGGCCAACGATGGTAACTAGGGACCACACACACACCAGGCCAACAATGGTAACTAGGGACCACACACACACCAGGCCAACAATGGCAACTAGGGACCACACACACACCAGGCCAACAATGGCAACTAGGGACCACACACACACCAGGCCAACAATGGCAACTAGGGACCACACACACCAGGCCAACAATGGCAACTAGGGACCACACACACCAGGCCAACAATGGCAACTAGGGACCACACACACCAGGCCAACAATGGCAACTAGGGACCACACACACCAGGCCAACGATGGTAACTAGGGAACACACACACCAGGCCAACGATGGCAACTAGGGACCACACACACCAGGCCAACAATGGTAACTAGGGACCACACACACCAGGCCAACAATGGTAACTAGGGACCACACACACACCAGGCCAACAATGGCAACTAGGGACCACACACACACCAGGCCAACAATGGCAACTAGGGACCACACACACCAGGCCAACGATGGCAACTAGGGACCACACACACACCAGGCCAACAATGGCAACTAGGGACCACACACACACCAGGCCAACAATGGCAACTAGGGACCACACACACACCAGGCCAACAATGGCAACTAGGGACCACACACACACCAGGCCAACAATGGCAACTAGGGACCACACACACACCAGGCCAACAATGGCAACTAGGGACTACACACACCAGGCCAACAATGGCAACTAGGGACCACACACACCAGGCCAACAATGGCAACTAGGGACCACACACATCAGGCCAACGATGGTAACTAGGGGCCACACACACCAGGCCAACGATGGTAACTAGGGACCACACACACCAGGCCAACGATGGTAACTAGGGACCACACACACACCAGGCCAACAATGGCAACTAGGGACCACACACACCAGGCCAACAATGGCAACTAGGGACCACACACACCAGGCCAACAATGGTAACTAGGGACCACACACACACCAGGCCAACAATGGTAACTAGGGACCACACACACCAGGCCAACAATGGCAACTAGGGACCACACACACACCAGGCCAACAATGGCAACTAGGGACCACACACACACCAGGCCAACAATGGTAACTAGGGACCACACACACCAGGCCAACAATGGTAACTAGGGACCACACACACCAGGCCAACAATGGTAACTAGGGACCACACACACCAGGCCAACAATGGTAACTAGGGACCACACACACCAGGCCAACAATGGTAACTAGGGACCACACACACCAGGCCAACAATGGTAACTAGGGACCACACACACCAGGCCAACAATGGTAACTAGGGACCACACACACCAGGCCAACAATGGCAACTAGGGACCACACACACCAGGCCAACAATGGTAACTAGGGACCACACACACACCAGGCCAACAATGGTAACTAGGGACCACACACACCAGGCCAACAATGGTAACTAGGGACCACACACACACCAGGCCAACAATGGCAACTAGGGACCACACACACACCAGGCCAACAATGGCAACTAGGGACCACACACACCAGGCCAACGATGG
This sequence comes from Salvelinus namaycush, assembly GCF_016432855.1. NCBI lineage: Eukaryota > Metazoa > Chordata > Actinopteri > Salmoniformes > Salmonidae > Salvelinus > Salvelinus namaycush. The sequence goes on along the minus strand of NW_024059330.1, from coordinate 182,269 downwards.
CAACTAGGGACCACACACACACCAGGCCAACAATGGCAACTAGGGACCACACACACACCAGGCCAACAATGGCAACTAGGGACCACACACACACCAGGCCAACAATGGTAACTAGGGACCACACACACACCAGGCCAACAATGGTAACTAGGGACCACACACACACCAGGCCAACAATGGTAACTAGGGACCACACACACACCAGGCCAACAATGGCAACTAGGGACCACACACACCAGGCCAACAATGGTAACTAGGGACCACACACACCAGGCCAACAATGGTAACTAGGGACCACACACACCAGGCCAACAATGGCAACTAGGGACCACACACACCAGGCCAACAATGGCAACTAGGGACCACACACACCAGGCCAACAATGGCAACTAGGGACCACACACTCCCAAGTGAGATGGCAAGCATACAGGTACACACTCCCTATGTAAAGACCCATTGTAAACCAAGAGACCAAAGATCCACACATTCCCCTATCACTTATGAGACTCAACGGGATCAGCATGCTGTTTACCAAAGATACACCAACACTCCATCAACCACTAGACTGTAGACCAAAGATACACCCTCAAGCATCACCACCCAGACCAAAGATACACCCTCAAGCCTCACCACCCAGACCAAAGAATAAGTAAACCAAGATAGCCACCAACTACTTCCCATGCTGGACCAGGAACTGAAGGGGAAGAGACCATTTTCCCTCCTTCATTTTCAAGGAATTTGCAGACAACCTGCAGGACCACATGTTGGGAACCAGTGTGTGAAATATCACCATGAATATTTATCAGTACTACTAAATGTCAGACAGACCTAATGTTACCTCTATGCAGTACATAAGATATGTGCCTTGACACAGATATTGTTTGGGAAGATGAAGCATGTGAATAATAAACCTTGCTGTACCAAACACAATGTTGAATGTCATTTCACCCCACATACATACACACAACACCAGGGGCACGTTCAGATAGAAATATGCTTACGTACAACAAACATCTCTATAGGTCAGAGATATGTCGGCTCTGACCTATAGAGGATATCATGTCATCTCTCTGACCTATAGAGGATATCATGTCATCTCTCTGACCTATAGAGGATATCATGTCAGCTCTCTGACCTATAGAGGATATCGTGTCATCTCTCTGACCTATAGAGGATATCATGTCAGCTCTCTGACCTATAGATGGGTTCATGTCATCTCTCTGACCTATAGAGGATATCATGTCATCTCTCTGACCTATAGAGGATATCGTGTCATCTCTCTGACCTATAGAGGATATCGTGTCATCTCTCTGACCTATAGAGGATATCGTGTCATCTCTCTGACCTATAGAGGATATCGTGTCATCTCTCTGACCTATAGAGGAAATCATGTCATCTCTCTGACCTATAGAGGATATCATTTCATCTCTCTGACCTATAGAGGATATCATGTCATCTCTCTGACCTATAGAGGATATCATGTCATCTCTCTGACCTATAGAGGGTATCATGTCATCTCTCTGACCTATAGAGGATATCATGTCAGCTCTTTTCATGGCATTCCTATCTACAACGTTTGGCTAATGAACCCTGAAGTCAGATGCTCTTAAATGAACAGCAAAGATAAACCAGACTGATAGGCAGCCCACAGTACACCGATTGTCTAACAACATAACACTGTGTCTCGTCTAGATATTTTCTCTGCAAACCAATGATTTTCACAACACCCTTTCAGACATCTTTAGGTCCAAAAAACTCAGAGACCAATAGTTTCCATGATGCCTCAGATGAGGACAGATTGTACACTAGAGCAGCGGTCCCCAACCACCGGGCCGCGGACCGATATCGGGGCACGGCACATTCGCTACCGTGCCGCACAGAAAGGATTAATAACTAATTTAAAATAATAATTATATACAATTATAGGCTATTTGTGTAGTAATTACATTGAACTGAGTCTGTTGGTCCTTTTCTCACCACTCTAATATCTCTGTCACGCCCACAACAGTTTACAGGGTTTGAACTTGAGTAATGAGCGTGAAGCGAGTTCATCACGGTCTGAGTGAGATGTGTTGCCCGGGCAACTTTGTGCTAGCTAGCTACGTTAGCTGACGTGAATAAAAACAAACGTCGCTGGAGAGCTTCTTCGGAAGGGGTAAGGGAGATTTTTTAAATTTTATTTCACCTTTATTTAACCAGGTGGCCAGTTGAGAACAAGTTCTCATTTACAACCTGGCGAAGATAAAGCACAGCAATTCGACACACATGGAATAAACAAAACATACAATCAATAATACAGTAGAACAAAAGAAAACAAAAAGTCTATATACAAATGAGGTAAGATTAGGGAGTTAAGGCAATAAAATAGGCTATGGTGGCGAAGTAAAACACTGGAATGGTAGATGTGCAGAAGATGAATGTGCAAGTAGAGATACTGGGGTGCAAAGGAGCAAGATAAATAACAGTATGGGGATGAGGTAGTTGGATGGGCTATTTACAGATGGGCTGTGTACAGGTGCAGTGATCTGTGAGCTGCTCTGACAGCTGGTGCTTAAAGCTAGTGAGGGAGATATGAGTCTCCAGCTTCAGAGATTTTTGCAGTTCGTTCCAGTCATTGGCAGCAGAGAACTGGAAAGAAAGGCGGCCAAAGGAGGAATTGGCTTTGGGGGTGACCAGTGAGATATACCTGCTGGAGCGCGTGCTATGGGTGGGTGCTGCTATGGTGACCAGTGAGCTGAGATAAGGCAGGGTTTTACCTAGCAGAGACTTGTAGATAACCTGTACCCGGTGGGTTTGGCGACGAGTATGAAGCGAGGGCCAACCAACGAGAGCGTACAGGTCGCAGTGGTGGGTAGTATATGGGGCTTTGGTGACAAAACGGATGGCACTGTGATAGACTGCATCCAATTTGCTGAGTAGAGTGTTGGAGGCTATTTTATAGATGACATCACCGAAGTCGAGGATCGGTAGGATGGTCAGTTTGACGAGGGTATGTTTGGCAGCATGAGTGAAGGATGCTTTGTTGCGATATAGGAAGCCGATTCTAGATTTAATTTGGATAAAAGACCCAACGACGATGTCGACCATGCAGAGACAGCAGAGCCCGAGACTGAAAAAAAAAGAAAACCTCATTCAATAGAAAATATGATGAGTCCTATCTAAAATATGGCTTTACTGCGACAGGCGACTCGCATGCTCCAAGCCCCCTGTGCGTAGTATGTGGAGATAGGCTCTCTAACGAGTCAATGAAGCCCTCGGCACATCGAATCCAAGCACCCTGCACTTAAAGACAAACCTGTTGAATTCTTTGAGAAAAGAAAAACGTGAACAAGAAGGACAGACGCAAGTCTTGAAAGCCACCGCATCAACAAACGTGGCTGCACTGAGAGCGTCATACTTAGTGGCTAGCCGTATTGCTAAGGCCAAGAAGCCTTTCACTAGGAGTTGATTCTACCTGCTGTTAAGGACATTTGCCGTGAACTCTTAGGAGAGGCTGCAGCACAGGTTCCTCGTTCTGCTACCACCGTCACTAGGCGAATTGATGAAAGAGCGGAGGACGTTGAGGCACAATTGTTAGAGAGGCTTAATGGCTTACCTGGTATGCAATCCAGGTTGACAAATCTACCGACGTCGACAACAAGGCAATACTGCTTGTTTATGTACGATATATATTTCAGGATGATGTGCATGAGGGTATGTTGTGTACGTTGTCCCTGCCGACTAACACAACAGCCGCAGAACTAAGTCTTTGGATGATGACATGTCAGGAAAATTGGATTGGTCATTCTGTGTTGCCGTGTGCACGGACGGGGTTGCTGCCATGACTGGACGGCTGTCTGGTTTCACTACCCGGGTTAAAGAGGTTGCGCCTGAATGTGAGTCTACGCACTGTGTCATTCACAGAGAAATGCTGGCTAGCCGAAAAATGTCAGCTGAATTTACCGTGGTATTGAATGATGATATTAAAGTTATCAATCACATCAATGCATAAGCCCTTAACGCGCGTCTGTTTGGGCAGCTTTGTGAGGAAATGGACGCAGAGCACAAATGCCTTCTCTTATACACAGAAGTCAGATGACTATCCAGGGGGAGATCGCTTGCCAGAGTGTTTGAGTTACGAGAGCCGCTGCAGAAATTTCTTTCAGAAAAAGAAGTCACCACTGGCAGCACATTTCAATGATGAGGAACGGGTCACTTACCTGTTTTATTAAACCTGCTCAACGAACTCAATCTGTCACTTCAGGGGAGAATGACAGCTGTCTTTAAGTTGGCAGATAAAGTGGCTGCATTCAAAGCCAAACTGGAACTGTGGGGATGGCGAGTGGACAGGGGCACATTTGAAATGTTCCAAACATTAGCAGGGATTATGGGAGAAACTGAGACTGGGCTGTCTTTCTCCCAACTGGTGTGCGATCACCTAGCTTCACTGTCAACGGAGTTCGAGCGTTACTTCCAAACCCCCAAAGAACCACGAAGGAGAAGGAATGGATCCGCGACCCATTTGTGAATGTCCCAGGTGTATCATCCGTACAGGAAGAAGATCAACCGTTGTTCCCACAGACACAGTGAGCCAACCGCTGTTCCCACAGACACAATGAGCCAACCAGTGTTCCCCTAGACACAGTGAGTCAACCGCTGTTCCTCTAGACACAGTGAGTCAACCGCTGTTCCCCCAGACACAGTGAGTCAACCGCTGTTCCCCTAGACACAGTGAGTCAACCGCTGTTCCTCTAGACACAGTGAGTCAACCGCTGTTCCCCTAGACACAGTGAGTCAACCGCTGTTCCCCCAGACACAGTGGGTCAACCGCTGTTCCTCTAGACACAGTGAGTCAACCGCTGTTCCCCTAGACACAGTGAGTCAACCGCTGTTCCCCCAGACACAGTGAGTCAACCACTGTTCCCCTAGACACAGTGAGTCAACCGCTGTTCTCCCAGACACAGTGAGCCAACCGCTGTTCCCCCAGACACAGTGGGTCAACCGCTGTTCCCCCAGACACAGTGAGTCAACCGCTGTTCCTCTAGACACAGTGAGTCAACCGCTGTTCCCCCAGACACAGTGAGTCAACCGCTGTTCCCCTAGACACAGTGAGCCAACCGCTGTTCCCCTAGACACAGTGAGTCATCCGCTGTTCTCTCAGACACAGTGAGTCTGCTTCGCTCTCAACCCCTTCATGATGACATGCATGTCAAAGTTTTCTAACCGTAAAATGTACTGAAATAACAATTCTGGGTGAATATCTACCCACCCATATTTTGGAAGTTGAAAAGAGAAAATCTCAGAGAAGTATTTAAGACCGACAGTCATCAAACAGACCCTACAGTCATAGCATCATGATTCAATGTGTCATATCTGGATGACATTACAGTCCCTGTTAAAGGCAGGTTAACTGTGTGGAGCTTTCCGGATCAATGAAGGGTTGCTATGTTGGTGTAGGTAACAGTCCGGTGTGTCTATACTCCAGTAGCAGCATGCTTTACATGCGCATCCTGGCATGGACGCATCTTAGGACTCATCCAGGGTTAACACTATCCCTGGGAACAGACACGCATGGACGTATCTTAGGACTCGTCCAGGGTTAACCCTAACGCTGGGAACAGACACGCATGGACGTATCTTAGGACTCGTCCAGGGTTAACACTATCCCTGGGAACAGACACACATGGACGTATCTTAGGACTCGTCCAGGGTTAACACTATCCCTGGGAACAGACACACATGGACGTATCTTAGGACTCATCCAGGGTTAACCCTATCCCTGGGAACAGACACACATGGACGTATCTTAGGACTCGTCCAGGGTTAACCCTATCCCTGGGAACAGACACACATGGACGTATCTTAGGACTCGTCCAGGGTTAACACTATCCCTGGGAACAGACACACATGGACGTATCTTAGGACTCATCCAGGGTTAACACTAACGCTGGGAACAGACACACATGGACGTATCTTAGGACTCGTCCAGGGTTAACACTAACGCTGGGAACAGACACACATGGACGTATCTTAGTACTCATCCAGGGTTAACACTAACGCTGGGAACAGACACGCATGGACGTATCACAACCCTGTGATGCTAGGGTACGGTTTCCTGGACATAGATAAAGTCCTGGAAGAAATCATTTTCAATTGAGATTCTCCATTAAGCTTGTTTTTAAGTCCATGACTAGGCCTAATCTGTGTCAGGAAACCCCCCCCCACCCCCCCCCCCCCCCCCCCCAAATGTGTTGTTTTGCTTGCATCCAATAGCCAACACTGGTATAATGACAGAATATTAAACTGACATAGGCCTATTCTACAAGAAAAACACCTCTCTGTGTTTGAGCAACAACAGTGTAATGTTGCATACTTGTCTTGCGTGATAAGGAAGTGGTCTGTGTTTAACTTCTGTCTTAGAAAGAGCAGACACACACCCGGCTGTCTGTCACAAAAGGTTTGCTGTCACTCGATACCCCCTCTGTCCTCATCACAGATGTAACCCTGGGGTTCATCCATGCTGTAGGAATTCAGAAGACCTTCTCTGTAACAGCCACACACAGTTTTACTATCCTTGTGGGGACCTAAAATTGATTTCCATTCAAAATCCTATTTAACCTAACCTTAAACCTAAAATAAAATAGCCTTTGTCCTTGTGGGGTCCTGGGAAATGTCCCCAGGAGGAAGAATTTCCCTTGTTTTACTGTTTTTGTGGGGACTTTCTCAGGGGACTTTAATAATAACTCTGAGATCGACACGGTTGTGGGGACCTAACCCGGTTTGTGATGAGACGGGTCGCCAGGTCAAGGGGTGGATAGTAGCGTTGACCCAGCGGGGACCTAACCCGGTTTGTGATGGAGACGGGTCGCCAGGTCAAGGGGTGGACAGTAGCGTTGACCCAGCGGGGACCTAACCCGGTTTGTGATGGAGACGGGTCGCCAGGTCAAGGGGTGGACAGTAGCGTTGACCCAGCGGGGACATAACCCGGTTTGTGATGGAGACGGGTCGCCAGGTCAAGGGGTGGACAGTAGCGTTGACCCAGCGGGGACCGTCTGCTGACCTCCGTCAAAGATTCCCTTTGGAATCAACCAATGTTTGAAACCCTTGGTCTATATGTATTGTCTATTTCTAGTTGAATCCTGGGTTGAACTGAAACAATAGCTCTGTTTAGCGACTATTGAATTATTCCGTTTGTGGGCAATTAGACATTCAATAGACACAATTCGTGTCTATTATAATGCACATATGAATATCAGAAGTGGCACACAGATCGTTTGAAGTGGTAGGATGAATTGTAAATTGTCACTCAACACAAAAAAGGCTCTCCAACGCTCTAGATGCCCTTTACTCCACACTCCACACACAGAAACACAAGTCCCTCCCTCATCCTCCTTTTGGCCAATCAGACCATAACTCCATACTCCTGCTTCCTGTATACAAGCAAAAAGTCAAACAGGAAGTACCAGTGACACAGTCAATATTGAACTGGTCCGATGAAGTGGATGCTAATCTGCAGGACTGTTTCGCTAACACAGACTGGAATATGTTCCGGGATTCATCTGATAACATTGAGGAGTTTGCCACATCAGTCGCCAGCTTCATTAATATGTGCATCGATGATGTCGTCCCCACGTCGTCAGTTACTATAGAACACACTGTCAATAGGTTACTACGACAACACATGCATCACATCAGCCAAGTCTCACTTCAGCCCAAAGCACATGCACATACGTGCACGACAGCAATCAAATGGTATACACTAGCTCAAATGGTATACACTAGCTCAAATGGTATACACTAGCTCAAATGGTATACACTAGATCAAATGGTATACACTAGATCAAATGGTATACACTAGCTCAAATGGTATACACTAGATCAAATGGTATACACTAGCTCAAATGGTATACACTAGATCAAATGGTATACACTAGATCAAATGGTATACACTAGATCAAATGGTATACACTAGATCAAATGGTATACACTAGCTCAAATGGTATACACTAGCTCAAATGGTATACACTAGATCAAATGGTATACACTAGTGGATCATTGATACATTCGTTATTTAAACAGAAGAGTCCAAGTGAATGTTGGACCTGACTGACACCTACAGCTGTCTGTTTACCTCTCCTTATGAATATGTTGTTATGGATACGTTGTTGTGTTGACCCCAGAGAGAAGCATTACCTGTTGTTATGGATATGTTGTTGTGTTGACCCCAGAGAGAAGCATTACCTGTTGTTATGGATACGTTGTGTTGACCCCAGAGAGAAGCATTACCTGTTGTTATGGATATGTTGTTGTGTTGACCCCAGAGAGAAGCATTACCTGTTGTTATGGATACGTTGTGTTGACCCCAGAGAGAAGCATTACCTGTTGTTATGGATACGTTGTGTTGACTCCAGAGAGAAGCATTACCTGTTGTTATGGATACGTTGTGTTGACTCCAGAGAGAAGCATTACCTGTTGTTGTGTTGACCCCAGAGAGAAGCATTACCTGTTGTTATGGTTACGTTGTTGTGTTGACCCCAGAGAGAAGCATTACCTGTTGTTATGGATATGTTGTTGTGTTGACCCCAGAGAGAAGCATTACCTGTTGTTATGGTTACGTTGTTGTGTTGACCCCAGAGAGAAGCATTACCTGTTGTTATGGATATGTTGTTGTGTTGACCCCAGAGAGAAGCATTACCTGTTGTTATGGATATGTTGTTGTGTTGACCCCAGAGAGAAGCATTACCTGTTGTTATGGATACATTGTGTTGACCCCAGAGAGAAGCATTACCTGTTGTTATGGATACGTTGTTGTGTTGACCCCAGAGAGAAGCATTACCTGTTGTTATGGATATGTTGTTGTGTTGACCCCAGAGAGAAGCATTACCTGTTGTTATGGATACATTGTGTTGACCCCAGAGAGAAGCATTACCTGTTGTTATGGATACGTTGTTGTGTTGACCCCAGAGAGAAGCATTACCTGTTGTTATGGATATGTTGTGTTGACCCCAGAGAGAAGCATTACCTGTTGTTATGGATATGTTGTTGTGTTGACCCCAGAGAGAAGCATTACCTGTTGTTATGGATACATTGTGTTGACCCCAGAGAGAAGCATTACCTGTTGTTATGGATACGTTGTTGTGTTGACCCCAGAGAGAAGCATTACCTGTTGTTATGGATACGTTGTGTTGACCCCAGAGAGAAGCATTACCTGTTGTTATGGATATGTTGTTGTGTTGACCCCAGAGAGAAGCATTACCTGTTGTTATGGATACGTTGTGTTGACCCCAGAGAGAAGCATTACCTGTTGTTATGGATACGTTGTTGTGTTGACCCCAGAGAGAAGCATTACCTGTTGTTATGGATACGTTGTTGTGTTGACCCCAGAGAGAAGCATTACCTGTTGTTATGGATATGTTGTTGTGTTGACCCCAGAGAGAAGCATTACCTGTTGTTATGGATACGTTGTGTTGACCCCAGAGAGAAGCATTACCTGTTGTTATGGATACATTGTGTTGACCCCAGAGAGAAGCATTACCTGTTGTTATGGATACGTTGTTGTGTTGACCCCAGAGAGAAGCATTACCTGTTGTTATGGATATGTTGTTGTGTTGACTCCAGAGAGAAGCATTACCTGTTGTTATGGATACGTTGTGTTGACCCCAGAGAGAAGCATTACCTGTTGTTATGGATATGTTGTTGTGTTGACTCCAGAGAGAAGCATTACCTGTTGTTATGGATACGTTGTGTTGACCCCAGAGAGAAGCATTACCTGTTGTTATGGATACATTGTGTTGACCCCAGAGAGAAGCATTACCTGTTGTTATGGATACGTTGTGTTGACCCCAGAGAGAAGCATTACCTGTTGTTATGGATATGTTGTTGTGTTGACCCCAGAGAGAAGCATTACCTGTTGTTATGGATACGTTGTGTTGACCCCAGACAGAAGCATTACCTGTTGTTATGGATACGTTGTTTTGCCAATTGGCAACCCATTCCTTATGGGATTAATTGTCACGCCCTGACCTTAGAGATCCTTATTTATTCTCTATGTTTGGTTGGGTCAGGGTGTGACTCGGGTGGGAAAATCTATGCTTTCTATTTCTTTGTTGTTTTGCCCAGTGTGGTTCCCAATCAGAGGCAGCTGTCTATCGTTGTCTCTGATTGGGGATCATATATAAATTGTGATTTTCCGTTTGAGTTTGGTGGGGTGTTCTGTAATGGCTCTCGTCATCGGAAGGAAGAGTGGACCAAAGCGCAGCGTGGAAAGTGTTCATGATATTTATTACAAGAAACACTCAAACAAAAATAACAAATCCAAAAACGAAAAGCGAACAGTTCCGTCAGGCACAGACACTAAACAGAAAATAAATAATTACCCACAACATTAGGTGGGAAAAAGGCTGCCTAAGTATGATCCCCAATCAGAGACAACGATAGACAGCTGCCTCTGATTGAGAACCATACCCGGCCAACACATAGAAATACACATAGAAATACAACATACGACCAACAAAGAAACAGAAAACATAGAATGCCCACCCAAATCACACCCCTGACCTAACCAAATAGAGAAATAAAACGTCTCTCTAAGGTCAGGGTGTGACATTAATTGACACATAAACAAACATTACAATAATTAACTGTGGTATTTAAATGATAACTCTTCTTCCGGTGGTCTCTGCACTAAAGGTAAAAATCAATACATAATAGTAAATAAGGTTATCCAAACAATAATTATATCCCTAGAGCAGTACAATAATATATATACATATGTACATATACACATACAGTACCAGTCAACAGTTTGGACACCTCTACTCATTCAAGGGTTTTTCTTTATTTTTACTATTTTCTACATTGTAGAATAATAGTGAAGACATCAAAACTATGAAATAACACATATGGAATAATGTAGTAACCCAAAAAAGTGTTAAACAAATCAAAATCAAAATCGATTTTAGATTCTTCAAAGTAGCCGCCCTTTGGAGTGCATGGCTGTCCATCCATCGGCCACATCTTGCTCTTCACCACCCACAGCTCTATGAGCCTTTACCTTCAAGTACACCATGTTCACGGTTGTTCAAAACAAAGGCTAACAGTGTGGAAGAGGTGAAAAGACTATTGTTGTCTATCAACAATGGTCAGACCCCGGTGGCTTGTCATCTGGATGGACATTTTCCGATGATAATAGCAGACGATATTGCCACTCCTATTTGCCACATCTTCAATCTAAGCCTACTAGAGAGCGTGTGCCCTCAGGCCTGGAGGGAAGCTAAAGTCATTCTGCTACCCAAGAATAGTAAAGCCCCCTTTACTGGCTCAAATAGACCACCAATCAGCCTGTTATCAACCCTTAGTAAATTTATGGAAAAAATGGTGTTTGACCCGATAAAATGCTATTTCACAATAAACAAATTGACAACATAATTTCAGCACGCTTATAGGGAAGGACATTCAACAAGCACAGCACTTACACAAATGACTGATTGGCTGAGAGAAATATATGATAAAATGATTGTGGGGGCTGTCTTGTTAGACTTCAGTGCGGCTTTTGACATTATTAATCATAATCTGCTGCTGGAAAAACGTTTGTGTTATGGCTTTACATCCCCTGCTATGATGTGTTATGGCTTTACACCCCCTGCTATAATGTGTTATGGCTTTACACCCCCTGCTATAATGTGTTATGGCTTTACACCCCCTGCTATAATGTGTTATGGCTTTACACCCCCTGCTATAATGTGTTATGGCTTTACACCCCCTGCTATAATGTGTTATGGCTTTACACCCCCTGCTATAATGTGTTATGGCTTTACACCCCCTGCTATAATGTGTTATGGCTTTACACCCCCTGCTATAATGTGTTATGGCTTTACACCCCCTGCTATAATGTGTTATGGCTTTACATCCCCTGCTATAATGTGTTATGGCTTTACACCCCCTGCTATAATGTGTTATGGCTTTACACCCCCTGCTATAATGTGTTATGGCTTTACACCCCCTGCTATAATGTGTTATGGCTTTACACCCCCTGCTATAATGTGGATAAAGAGTTACCTGTCTAACATAACACAGAGGGTGTTCTTTAATGGAAGCCTCTCCAACATAATCAAGGTAGAATCAGGAATTCCCCAGGGCAGCTGTCTAGGCCCCTTGCTTTTAGGCTTCATACCCACGTCTCACGGATGCTTCAAAGTCTTCATCCAACTGTTTCGGAGATGCTGATTTGTGTGTCTGTCACCGGGGGTTTGTCTTTACTTCCTTTTACAGCCTGTGTTCTGGTTGGCCGAAGACATCGTTCGTCACTGCTGTCAGAATCTGTTGACTCGAAGGCCAGGCAGTGCTGACCAGATGCTTGAAACCCGAGCAACTCAGCCTGAGGGTAGATTGAGGGAACAAAAGGACCCACAGGAGGAGGCCAAGTCTGCCTTCACGACCTTTGCCTCCTGGAGTTGTTGAATTTCGCCTTTTAAGATTTTTATCTGTTCACCAAGAGCCCTCAAACTCTCTTTATCTCTCTGCAATGTCCTATCGTGATTATCAATAAATAATTTATCATCCCTTTTTCTTACTTCGGAAAATACAGTTAAAGACCATTGTGTCTTTCTTAATAATGAGTTAGACATTATCTGTATTTCCCCCCCAAGCTTTTTGTATATCAGATAGATTTCATCTTAATCAACATAATATTTTCCTTTATTATCTCTTGCCTATACTTCTCTACTTCGAAATGGTTATTCATATCACTAGAATTTAAAATATATTTTCATGTTCACATCCGGAGGAGCTGTTCTGCTCTTCTCCAGAGTGGTTTTTCTCACTTAACAATAGCATTAAATGTACTTCATAATATGTATAATATACAATACCGTTCAGAGGTTTTTGTCCATTAAAATAACATCAAATTGATCAGAAATACAGTGTAGACATTGTTAATGTTGTAAATGACTATTGTAGCTGGAAACGGCAGATTTTTTTATGGAATATCTACATAGACGTACAGAGGCCCATATCAGCAACAGTAACTCCTGTGTTCCAATGGCACGTTGTGTTAGCTAATCCAAGTTTATAATTTTAAAAGGCTAATTGATCACACGAAAACCTTTTCACAATTATGTTAGCACAGCTGAAAACTGTTGTTCTGATTAAAGAAGCAATAAAACTGGACTTCTTTAGACTAGTTGAGTGTCTGGAGCATCAGCATTTGTGGGTTCGATTACAGGCTCAAAATGGCCAGAAACAAAGACTTTCTTCTGAAACTCGTCAGTCTATTCTTGTTCTGAGAAATTAAGGCTATTCCATGCGATAAATTGCAAAGAAACTGAAGATCTCGTACAACGCCGTGTACTACTCCCTTCACAGAACAGAGCAAACTGGCTCTAACCAGAATAGAAAGAGGAGTGGGAGGCCCTGGTGCACAACTGAGCACAAGTACATTAGAAACATTTGAGAAACAGACGCCTCACAAGTTCTCAATTGGCAGCTTCATTAAATAGTACCCGCAAAACACCAGTCTCAACATCAACAGTGAAGAGGCAACTCCGGGATGATGGCCTTCTAGGCAGAGTTGCAAAGAAAAAGCCATATCTCAGACTGGCCAATAAAAAGTGAAGATTAAGCTGGGCAAAAGAACACAGACACCGGACAGAGGAACTCTGTTTTGTGCTGCTACCATGTTGTGTTGCTACCATGTTGTTGTCATGTTGTGCTGCTACCATGTTGTGTTGCTACCATGTTGTTGTCATGTGTTGCTACCATGTTGTTGTCATGTTGTGTTGTTACCATGTTGTTGTAATGTTGTGTTGTTACCATGTTGTTGTCATGTTGTGTTGTTACCATGTTGTTGTCATGTTGTGTTGTTACCATGTTGTTGTCATGTTGTGTTGTTACCATGTTGTTGTAATGTTGTGTTGTTACCATGTTGTTGTCATGTTGTGTTGTTACCATGTTGTTGTCATGTTGTGCTGCTACCATGTTGAGTTGCTGCCATGTTGTTGTCATGTTGTGTTGCTACCATGTTGTTGTCATGTTGAGTTGCTGCCATGTTGTTGTCATGTTGAGTTGCTACCATGTTGTTGTCATGTTGAGTTGCTACCATGTTGTTGACATGTTGTGTTGCTACCATGTTGTTGTCATGTTGAGTTGCTACCATGTTGAGTTGCTACCATGTTGTTGTCATGTTGAGTTGCTACCATGTTGTTGTCATGTTGAGTTGCTACCATGTTGAGTTGCTACCATGTTGTTGTCATGTTGAGTTGCTACCATGTTGAGTTGCTACCATGTTGTTGTCATGTTGAGTTGCTACCATGTTGTTGTCATGTTGAGTTGCTACCATGTTGTTGTCATGTTGAGTTGCTACCATGTTGTTGTCATGTTGTGTTGCTACCATGTTGTTGTCATGTTGTGTTGCTACCATGTTGTTGTCATGTTGTGTTTCTACCATGTTGTTGTCATGTTGAGTTGCTACCATGTTGTTGTCATGTTGTGTTGCTACCATGTTGTTGTCATGTTGTGTTGCTACCATGTTGTTGTCATGTTGTGTTGCTACCATGTTGTTGTCATGTTGAGTTGCTACCATGTTGTTGTCATGTTGAGTTGCTACCATGTTGTTGTCATGTTGAGTTGCTGCCATGTTGTTGTCATGTTGAGTTGCTGCCATGTTGTTGTCATGTTGAGTTGCTACCATGTTGTTGTCATGTTGAGTTGCTACCATGTTGTTGTCATGTTGAGTTGCTGCCATGTTGTTGTCATGTTGAGTTGCTGCCATGTTGTTGTCATGTTGAGTTGCTACCATGTTGTTGTCATGTTGAGTTGCTACCATGTTGTTGTCATGTTGAGTTGCTGCCATGTTGTTGTCATGTTGAGTTGCTGCCATGTTGTTGTCATGTTGAGTTGCTACCATGTTGTTGTCATGTTGAGTTGCTACCATGTTGTTGTCATGTTGAGTTGCTACCATGTTGTTGTCATGTTGAGTTGCTACCATGTTGTTGTCATGTTGAGTTGCTACCATGTTGTTGTCATGTTGAGTTGCTACCATGTTGTTGTCATGTTGAGTTGCTGCCATGTTGTTGTCATGTTGAGTTGCTGCCATGTTGTTGTCATGTTGAGTTGCTACCATGTTGTTGTCATGTTGAGTTGCTACCATGTTGTTGTCATGTTGTGTTGCTACCATGTTGAGTTGCTACCATGTTGTTGTCATGTTGAGTTGCTACCATGTTGTTGTCATGTTGAGTTGCTACCATGTTGAGTTGCTACCATGTTGTTGTCATGTTGAGTTGCTACCATGTTGTTGACATGTTGAGTTGCTACCATGTTGTTGTCATGTTGAGTTGCTACCATGTTGTTGTCATGTTGAGTTGCTGCCATGTTGTTGTCATGTTGTGTTGCTACCATGTTGTTGTCATGTTGAGTTGCTGCCATGTTGTTGTCATGTTGTGCTGATACCATGTTTCTACCATGTTGTTGTCATGTTGAGTTGCTACCATGTTGTTGTCATGTTGTGTTTCTACCATGTTGTTGTCATGATGTGTTGCTACCATGTTGTTGTCATGTTGAGTTGCTACCATGTTGTGTTGCTACCATGTTGTTGACATGTTGAGTTGCTGCCATGTTGTTGTCATGTTGAGTTGCTACCATGTTGTTGTCATGTTGAGTTGCTACCATGTTGTTGTCATGTTGTGCTGCTACCATGTTGAGTTGCTACCATGTTGTTGTCATGTTGAGTTGCTGCCATGTTGTTGTCATGTTGAGTTGCTGCCATGTTGTTGTCATGTTGTGCTGCTACCATGTTGTGTTTCTACCATGTTGTTGTCATGTGTTGCTACCATGTTGTTGTCATGTTGAGTTGCTGCCATGTTGAGTTGCTGCCATGTTGTTGTCATGTTGTGCTGCTACCATGTTGAGTTGCTGCCATGTTGTTGTCATGTTGAGTTGCTACCATGTTGAGTTGCTGCCATGTTGTTGTCATGTTGTGCTGCTACCATGTTGAGTTGCTGCCATGTTGTTGTCATGTTGAGTTGCTACCATGTTGAGTTGCTGCCATGTTGTTGTCATGTTGTGCTGCTACCATGTTGAGTTGCTGCCATGTTGTTGTCATGTTGTGCTGCTACCATGTTGAGTTGCTGCCATGTTGTTGTCATGTTGAGTTGCTACCATGTTGTTGTCATGTGTTGCTACCATGTTGAGTTGCTGCCATGTTGTTGTCATGTTGAGTTGCTGCCATGTTGTTGTCATGTTGAGTTGCTACCATGTTGTTGTCATGTTGAGTTGCTACCATGTTGTTGTCATGTTGAGTTGCTACCATGTTGTTGTCATGTTGTGTTGCTACCATGCTGTTGTCATGTTGTGTTGCTGCCATGTTGTTGTCATGTTGTGTTGCTACCATGTTGTTGTCATGTTGAGTTGCTACCATGTTGTGTTTCTACCATGTTGTGTTTCTACCATGTTGTTGTCATGTTGTGTTGCTACCATGTTGTTGTCATGTTGAGTTGCTACCATGTTGTTGTCATGTTGTGTTGCTACCATGTTGTTGTCATGTTGTGCTGCTACCATGTTGTTGTCATGTTGAGTTGCTACCATGTTGTGTTTCTACCATGTTGTTGTCATGTTGAGTTGCTACCATGTTATGCTGCTACCATGTTGTGTTTCTACCATGTTGTTGTCATGTTGAGTTGCTACCATGTTATGCTGCTACCATGTTGTGTTTCTACCATGTTGTTGTCATGTTGAGTTGCTACCATGTTGTTGTCATGTTATGCTGCTACCATGTTGTTGTCATGTTGTGCTGCTGCCATGTTGTGCTGCTGCCATGTTGTTGTCATGTTGTGCTGCTGCCATGTTGTTGTCATGTTGTGCTGCTGCCATGTTGTTGTCATGTTGTGCTGCTGCCATGTTGTTGTCATGTTGTGCTGCTGCCATGTTGTTGTCATGTTGTGCTGCTGCCATGTTATGCTGCTACCATGTTGTGTTTCTACCATGTTGTTGACATGTTGTGTTTCTACCATGTTGTTGTCATGTTGTGTCGCTACCATGTTGTTGTCATGTTGTGCTGCTGCCATGTTGTGTTGCTACCATGTTGTTGTCATGTTGAGTTGCTACCATGTTGTTGTCATGTTGTGTTGCTGCCATGTTGTTGTCATGTTGAGTTGCTACCATGTTGTTGTCATGTTGTGTTGCTACCATGCTGTGTTGTCATGTTGTGTTGCTACCATGCTGTGTTGTCATGTGTTGCTGCCATGCTGTGTTGTCATGTGTTGCTGCCTGCTGTGTTGTCATGTTGTGTTGCTACCATGCTGTGTTGTCATGTTGTGTTGCTACCATGCTGTGTTGTCATGTGTTGCTACCATGCTGTGTTGTCATGTGTTGCTGCCATGCTGTGTTGTCATGTGTTGCTGCCATGCTATGTTGTTGTCTTAGGTCTCTATGTAGTGTTGTGTTCTGTCTTGTCGTGATATGTGTTTTGTACTATATTTTTATTAAATAAAAAATAAATAAAATAATTCAGTCTCCGCAGGAGGCCTTTTGTCATTGTAAATAAGAATTTGTACTTAACTTAAATAAAAAAAATCTGCAGAGAAGCTTGTAGCTTCATTCCCAAGAAGACTCGAGGCTGTAATCGCTGCCAAAGGTGCTTCAGCAAAGTACTGAGCAAAGGGTCTGAATACTTATGTAAATGTGATATTTCAGTTTTTTATTTATAAATTTGCCTAAAAAATATATAAAAACCTGTTTTTGCTTTGTCATTAAGGGATATTGTGTGTCGATTGATTAGGGGGAAAAAACAATTGAATCCATTTTAGAATACGGCTGTAACGTAACAAAATGTGGAAAAAGGGTCTGAATACTTCCTGAATGAACTGTATTTAGGGTGAGGCACATGAGCTGCTAACAGCTAACTACACAACAAGACAGCACTGAGCTCAGCTGAAACACCTGCCTTTTGAAGCTGCCTGACTCAAGACAGCACTGAGCTCAGCTGAAACACCTGCCTTTTGAAGCTGCCTGACTCAAGACAGCACTGAGCTCGGCTGAAACACCTGCCTTTTGGAGCTGCCTGACTCAAGACAGCACTGAGCTTGGCTGAAACACCTGCCTTTTGAAGCTGCCTGACTCAAGACAGCACTGAGCTTGGCTGAAACACCTGCCTTTTGAAGCTGCCTGACTCAAGACAGCACTGAGCTTGGCTGAAACACCTGCCTTTTGGAGCTGCCTGACTCAAGGCAGCAAAAATACCATGTTTGTGTGCAGCTTTATTAAACACCCTGGCAGGTTGATTAATAACCCGAACCAGATTACAGGCACTGGTTACAGTGAGATACCATGTTTGTGTGCAGCTTTATTAACTCAATGCTTTAAAAAAAAAAAATGTTTGAAAACTGCTGTGAGACGTATTAATGCCAAAATAAACATGTGGGGCTCAGAGCCCTGAATGACGGGGCACCACTGGATAATAGTAACATCATATTCAGTGCTGTCTAATTTGAGTATAATGAAGCCTGTTTCTTGTAATGTTTTCTGTTCTCAGATACAGAGAGCTGTGAAAGCCTGTCTGCTGATGAAGAGGTCCCAATGAAGAGCAGTGGTTCTCAGTCCTGGTCCTGGGGACTCAAAGAGGTGCACATTTTTGGTTTTGCCTCAGGACTACACAGGTGATTCAAATGATCACGTCATCATCAAGCTTCAAGTGGTATTTATGTATTCATTTGTGATGCTATATGGTCCTGCTGTATTTGTGTGCTCATGCATCTATCCAATGTTATCATGACTTGTTATAAGATATTATTATATATTATATTTTTAGTCATCTACAAAGACCCGGTGTTGTAAAAATCTAAGAATTACATTTTCTTCTATATTCTCCCAACTAGAGATTCCTTCAAAATGAATGCCTACAGTTAATGTGTAGGGCACTGCAAGGTTGGGTGACCAGGGCCATCTGGGACTGCCTCCTGGAGGAATTCAGGTGTGTGAAGGCTACCTGTGTCCTGCGTAACTTCATGAGGATGGACACGAGGACCAGGAGGGGATCTGCAGCTGGCCGCCGTGTCCCAGAGGAGGAGTCTGCTGCTCTGCAGGATGTTTCAAGGATGGGGTCCAACAACGCAGCAAGAGAGGCAATCCGTGTGCCAGAGGAGGAGTCTGCTGCTCTGCAGGAGGTTTCAAGGATGGGGTCCAACAACACAGCAAGAGAGGCAATCCGTGTGCCAGAGGAGGAGTCTGCTGCTCTGCAGGATGTTTCAAGGATGGGGGCCAACAATGCTTAAATAAATGCAAATGCATCTACTTAGCTGTTATTCTGGCTGTCTGACGTGACTAAGTTGGCCGTAGTTGAGGGATAAGGGCATTATCACTTTTATACATGTTTATAAATGATTGACATTTTTATTAAAAAAGTAATTTTGATGAATTTATTAATACTGTAATGAAACAGCAGGGAGCGGGTCTCGAACCCTCGACCTTCTAGCCCAAAGTCCAGCGCGCTATCGACTGTGCCACAAAAGCTTTACAATACTATTTCATCCTTTCACAAGATATAGTCCCGACACAAATCTAGGGTTGCTACCCAATCCAGCTGGTCATTCGTTCATTCTATCGGTTCTGTTGCCAGAGACGCGACCCAGTCGTTCAGTCTTTTTGTTCTGTATCTATGGACGCGACCCAGTCATTCATTCTAAATGTTCCATTGCCATACTGGCTGGCAATGTTCTTATCCCTTGTTTGCTAGCTAGCCAACTACGGCTAATTTACGGTCACGTCAATCAGTGCAGACAGAATAACAACAAATTAGCCACATTTGCATTTGTTTAAGCTGTTTTCTAGTGACATTTATTTGGATACTTCCATAACAATGTGCTAATGAGGCACGATTTCACCTGGCGTAAAAAATGTGCTCTCTGGCCAGGACACCGTTGTTCAGAGGAGCTAGTCACCCCCAAAGCCAATTCCTCCTTTGGTCGTCTTTCCTTACAGTTCTCTGCTGCCAATGACTGGAACGAACTGCAAAAATCTCTGAAGCTGGAAACACTTATCTCCCTCACTAGCTTTAAGCACCAGCTGTCAGAGCAGCTCACAGATTACTGCACCTGTACATAGCCCATCTATAATTTAGCCCAAACAACTACCTCTTTCCCTACTGTATTTATTTATTTATTTTGCTCCTTTGCACCCCATTATTTCTATTTCTACTTTGCACATTCTTCCACTGCAAATCTACCATTCCAGTGTTTTACTTGCTATATTGTATTTATCTCACCATCATGGCCTTTGTTGTCTTTACATTGTATAAAGATTTATATATATATATATATGTATATAGACTTATTTTCTACTGTATTATTGACTGTATGTTTGTTTATTCCATGTGTAACTCTGTGTTGTTGTATGTGTCAAACTGCTTTGCTTTATCTTGGCCAGGTCGCAGTTGTAAATGAGAACTTGTTCTCAACTAGCCTACCTGGTTAAATAAAGGTGAAGTAAAAAAAAGTAAAAAATTAATGCTATTATAAACATTTGAGGAGATTATATGCTGTTATGCTTGAGGAGATTATATGTTGTTATAAATGTTTGAGGAGATTATATAGTGTTATAACAGTTTGAGGAGATTATATAGTGTTATAACAGTTTGAGGAGATTATATAGTGTTATAACAGTTTGAGGAGATTAAATAGTGTTAAACATTTGAGGAGATTAAATAGTGTTATAAACATTTGAGATTATATGATGTTATAAACGTTTGAGGAGATTATATAGTGTTATAAATGTTTGAGATTATATGCTGTTTTAAACGTTTGAGGAGATTATATAGTGTTATAAATGTTTGAGGAGATTATATAGTGTTATAAATGTTTGAGATTATATGCTGTTATAAATGTTTGAGGAGATTATATAGTGTTATAAATGTTTGAGATTATATGCTGTTATAAATGTTTGAGGAGATTATATAGTGTTATAAATGTTTGAGATTATATGCTGTTTTAAACGTTTGAGGAGATTATATAGTGTTATAAATGTTTGAGGAGATTATATAGTGTTATAAATGTTTGAGATTATATGCTGTTATAAATGTTTGAGGAGATTATATAGTGTTATAAATGTTTGAGATTATATGCTGTTATAAATGTTTGAGGAGATTATATAGTGTTATAAATGTTTGAGGAGATTATATAGTGTTATAAATGTTTGAGATTATATAGTGTTATAAATGTTTGAGGAGATTATATGCTGTTATAAATGTTTGAGGAGATTATATAGTGTTATAAATGTTTTACAAATGGAACCTTAATGTAAAGTGTACCCTCACATCACCACATCTAACACCACCTGTTGTTCCTCACATCACCACATCTACCACCACCAGTCGTTCCTCACATCACCACATCTACCACCACCAGTCGTTCCTCACATCACCACATCTACCACCACCAGTCGTTCCTCACATTAACACATCTAACACCACCAGTCATCCTCACATCACCACATCTAACACCACCTGTTGTTCCTCACATCACCACATCTACCACCACCAGTCGTTCCTCACATCACCACATCTACCACCACCAGTCGTTCCTCACATCACCACATCTACCACCACCAGTCGTTCCTCACATCACCACATCTACCACCACCAGTCGTTCCTCACATCACCACATCTACCACCACCAGTCGTTCCTCACATCACCACATCTACCACCACCAGTCGTTCCTCACATCACCACATCTACCACCACCAGTCGTTCCTCACATCACCACATCTAACACCACCAGTCGTTCCTCACATCACCACATCTACCACCACCAGTCGTTCCTCACATCACCACATCTACCACCACCAGTCGTTCCTCACATCACCACATCTACCACCACCAGTCGTTCCTCACATCACCACATCTACCAGTTTTCCATAGCCAGTCTGACAACAGCTCAGGAATCTGAATATATTACACTCTTCTTACTAAACACAGTGAAGTACATTGAACCACATTGATCTGAACACATGATCGTTACTGATATTATCGCAACACTGATTGGCCATCAACACAAACACAATTCAAGCCTGTTCAGGTTATTCTCACATCAAAATAAAATTATGTTTATCTGATGGGAAATATTACCAGGAAGATTTCAGTCACAAACATCTGACCTATGAACTGGAGATTTATAGAGAAGGGAGGGAAATATTGCTATGCATTTAATAAATCACAGTACGCAATGTTCTCAGGTAAACAATTTATTATCAAATGTTACTACTACACTAGTTCAGGTTCAGGACATGGTATCATCCCAGTCTATGGGAACAATCTCATCAGAAATACAAACAAGGCTATTGAGCAAGGAAAGAGAGAGAGAGACGTCTTTCTGTTGTGTCTGTACAAAGTCTTAAATACACCTGGTCCCCATGCGCTCAGACAGACAGATACGGAGGGTGCTCAACAAATGGCACTGTATTCCCTACATGGTGCTAACCATATCGGGCCCCGGTCAAAAGCAGTGCACTATATAGGGAATAGGGTGCCATTTGGGACCCGATTTTGGGTCTGAGTCAAATCCAAGGAAACAAAGAAAGCCACTTACCATCAGAATCAAGACACAACAAAAACATTTCAATGTTCATTAGAAGACTTTAAAAGCTCAGTGATACACTACTAGTAACTTCCCTTTCACAGACACAGCTCTTCAGCTCAGCAAGGCAACAGTAGGAGAGTTGAGAGTTACTGTGTGTGTCTGTGTCTGTGTGTGTGTCTGTGTCTGTGTGTGTGTCTGTGTGTGTGTCTGTGTCTGTGTCTGTGTGTGTGTCTGTGTGTGTGTCTGTGTGTGTGTCTGTGTGTGTGTCTGTGTCTGTGTGTGTGTGTCTGTGTGTGTGTCTGTGTGTGTGTCTGTGTGTGTGTCTGTGTGTGTGTCTGTGTCTGTGTCTGTCTGTGTGTCTGTGTGTGTCTGTGTCTGTGTGTGTGTCTATGTCTGTGTGTGTGTGTCTGTGTGTGTATCTGTGTGTGTGTCTGTATGGTGTCTGTACTAAAATAAACCCACAAAAAAAACTCTCTGTTGGGAATCTCTGTTGCTCTTCAGGAGAAGATGCGTATGTTTAGGTGAGAAGCAACATGTTGTCTCTGACACCACTACTAACACTGTGTCGTGTCTTCCACCGTCCAACTTGTTGTCTCTGACACCACTACTAACACTGTGTCGTGTCTTCCACCGTCCAACATGTTCCCTTTCACAACATGTATGGATGGTTCATTCAGCTGAGTCCAACACTGTGGAGAAGAGTTAGACAATGGACTGACTGTAGTCTAACCCCACAGACCAGGGGGCTGGGAGGGTAACAGACAGAGTAGACTGTGAAGTGAAGGCCTCTGGGTATTCACATCATAGTAATGGACATGTTGTTTCTGCTAGGAAGGTCTTGTCATGGTAGCTAGGTCTCTGTCTGGGTTTAAACCACAGTTCTCTTCACAACACTGTGTTAGCCTGCTGATCTTAAGCCACTAGCTCAGGCAACAGTATTAATTTGGTTTCCCAGACTAAGATTAAGACTAGTCCTGCTGGACTAATTCAAAGTGTTTATTTGCTCCAGGCTTAATCTGTGACCGGGAAACCAGCCCTAAGAGTCAGATGTTCCACTAGGTTGTGGATCTCTCAACACATTGGTAGTCCCCAACTGCTGTGCTGTATCTCTGTTACTAACCCAGGGTCAATGGACTGTTCAGGGTTCCCTCCCAAAGGAAACCCTTTTGACCAGAGCTCTGTGGTGCACTATGTAGGGAAGACCCCAGGACTAGAAGAGCCCCCTAGACAGGGTTGTTGGACCGTTGTGCTTTTTAGGAGAGGTAGAAGGTCAGAAAGATCTCACTGTCGTTGGAACTAGTCAAGCATTGAACTCCTGTAATCATGTCAGAAAGAGATGGACAGAGACGTCATCTGTTATCAAACTGTAATCATGTCAGAAAGAGATGGACAGAGACGTCATCTGTTATCAAACTGTAATCATGTCAGAAAGAGATGGACAGAGACGTCATCTGTTATCAAACTGTAATCATGTCAGAAAGAGATTGACAGAGACGTCATCTGTTATCAAACTGTAATCATGTCAGAAAGAGATGGACAGAGACGTCATCTGTTATCAAACTGTAATCATGTCAGAAAGAGATGGACAGAGACGTCATCTGTTATCAAACTGTAATCTCAGCATATAAAATGAGCCCAGATTGATATCAAATCCTCCATTGTTGAGGTGGATTTATTTATTTTCCTTCATGAACACCAGTTGTGTTGCATTGAGGGCCATGCGCTGACATGTACAGTACCAGTCAAATGTTTGGACACACCTACTCATTCAAGGGTTTTTCTTTATTTTTACTATTTTCTACATTGTAGAATAATAGTGAAGACATCAAAACTATGAAATAACACATATGGAATCATTTAGTAACCAAAAAAGTGTTAAACAAATCAACATATAGTTTACATTTGAGATTCTTCAAAGTAGCCACCCTTTGCCTTAATGACAGCTTTGTACACTCTTGGCATTCTCTCAACCAGCTTCACCTGGAATGCTTTTCCAACAGTCTTGAAGGAGTTCCCACATATGCTGAGCACTTGTTGGCTGCTTTTCCTTCACTCTGTGGTCAAATGTAGGCTCATCAGACCAAAGGACAGATTTCCACCAGTCTAATGTCCATTGCTCGTGTTTCTTGGCCCAAGCAAGTCTCTTCTTCTTATTGGTGTCCTTTGGTAGTGGTTTCTTTGCAGCAATTCAACCATGAAGGCCTGATTCACAAAGTCTCCTCTGATCAGTTGATGTTGAGATTTGTCTGTTACTTGAACTCTGTGAAGCATATATTTGGGCTGCAATCTGAGGTGCAGTTAACCCTAATGAACTTATCCTTTGCAGCAGAGATAACTCTGGGTCTTCCTTTCCTGTGGCGGTCCTCATGAGAGCCAGTTTCATCATAGTGCTTGAGGGTTTTTGCGACGGCACTTGAAGAAACTTTCAAAGTTCTTGAAACGTTCCAGATTGACTGACCTTCATGTCTTAAAGTAATGATGGACTGTTGTTTCTCTTTTCATATTTGAGCTGTTCTTGCCATAATATGGACTTGGTCTTTCACCAAATAGGGCTATCTTCTGTATGTCACAACATAACTGATTGGCTCAAATGCAGTAAGGAAAGGATAAAAAAATCCACACATTTTTACTTTTAACAAGGCACACCTGTTAATTGAAATGCATTCCAGGTGACTACCTCATGAAGCTGGTTGAGAGAATGTCAAGAGTGTCTAAAGCTGTCATCAAGGCAAAGAGTGGCTACTTTGATGAATCTAAAATATATTTTGATTTGTTAAAGACTTTTTAGGTTTCTACATGATTCCATGTTATTTCATAGTTTTGATGTCTTCACTATTATTCTACAATGTAGAAAACAGTAAAAATAAAGAAAAATCCTTACTGTACTTTTAGTGCTGTGTTGGAGTTGAGATGTACTGACAAGCAGGGCAGCAGGGCAGAAATAGTAGCTATTGAAGTTTAGTGCCACTTCAGTAGGGTTCCATTTGGGATCCTCTTTGGAGCTCAGGACAGCCAGTTAATTTCAACATTCATATAGCGGGATGGTGAGGAGTGGAGGAGGAGAGGAGGTGAGAGAACAGGATGAGAGAGGAGGAGAGGAGGTGAGAGAACAGGATGAGAGAGAAGAGGACAGGATGAGAGAGGAGGAGAGAGGACAGTAGGAGGAGGAAAGAGAAGTGTAGGAGGAGGAGAGAGGAGAGTAGGAGAAGAGAGAGGAGAGTAGGAGAAGAGAGGAGGGGAGCTATATGGACACTGGATGTGCACAGAGCATCAGTCTCACAGAGCATCAGTGACCTAGGGGGTTAACAGGAGAGAACTAACACTAAACCCCCGGGAAAGATTAGATTGCACATGGTGTCGGTTGGTTCGTCAGCCCTAGTTAGTCCAGCCTCACTCTGGGGACAGGACACAGTTAGTTTCCCCAGTCAGGACTCTGATCTAGGATCAGTTTCTAGTCTTCTCCTCTGGTGGGCCAGATCACGATGAGCGGAAGCTGTTCTGATCCAGGACATGGTGTGTATTCAATAGTGCACACTGAAGCAAAATGTTTTGCAACGGAAAAAGAAAACCCAATTCAGGTAAGTCCCTGTGTTTCTCTAGCCGCTTGGTTCCGCTTGGTTCCCAGTGATTACACCCGTCTCACCGGGAGATGACCGAGCTGATGGAGTTGTAGGAGGTGCCTCCGTTACAGGCTCTGCCCCCTCCCCTAGCCACACCCTCTATGTTGACCCTGAAGACAGGCGAGGTCTTTAACAGGAAGTCAGCAGCGTCACGCCTCCCCAGCTCACGCAGCTTCCACATCAACAACCCCACCGTGCTGTCTGGACGGACTGACCAATCCAGGAGCAGCGCTGCCGTGGGGCTGGCCAGGAGGGCGGGGTCATTGTCCGGGGCAGGGCCCCCATTGGTTGGGGTGCCGTTGGGGCTGGAGCTGTGTTTGGCCACCAGGTAGGTGAGACCCAGGTTCATAGCCAGCAGACACCAGTCCTTCCCCAGCGCATCAGGAGGGTCTAACAGACGACACAGCTTCCTCCTGGCCAGCAGGCTGACCTCTGAGATGTGGACATCTGCACACAGACGACCCTGACTATAGACTTCAGTACAGCCCAAGGCTAGGATACTGCTGAAGCTCTCCCTGTACCCGCCCATGGTGTTGGTGAGGCTGGTCTCTCTCTGGGTCTGGGCCTTCAGGAAGTCTTTAGGCTGGTAGATCATGACGGGACCATGATGCTCTCTGAGCTGCTGGGGGCTGAGGTAGTACCGGGCGGTGAGAAGGCCGGGGAGGGTGGAGGACAGGAGCGACTCGGTGATGGTAACCATGGTGTCCAGGAGGGTGTAACACTTGGCCCGTTCGCTGTCGTGACCTCTGACCTGGATCTCCACCCCCTGGCCGTGGTTGACCAATAGGATCATGGCCTCTGCTCCTCCTTGGCTCACCTTTGCCCCATTAGTCCAGAGGCGGATGTCTCCGTCAGGCCCCTCCCTTGTATCATCCTCAGGGCGCTGCTGGTGACTCCAGCGACACAGGTTCACCTGGAGGTCAGAGGTCAGGAAACAGCATACTCAACATACTATTCATTCTGGGAGAGGAAACATACTGCGGAGCATCCCAGATGGCGGCATATTCAATAGTGCACTTGATAGGGAGTGGGGAGTCATTCAGACAGTCTTGATAGGGACTGGGGAGTCATTCAGACAGTCTTGACAGGGACTGGGGAGTCATTCAGACAGTCTTGATAGGGACTGGGGAGTCATTCAGACAGTCTTGATAGGGACTGGGGAGTCATTCAGACAGTCTTGACAGGGACTGGGGAGTCATTCAGACAGTCTTGATAGGGAGTGGGGAGTCATTCAGACAGTCTTGATAGGGACTGGGGAGTCATTCAGACAGTCTTGATAGGGAGTGGGGAGTCATTCAGACAGTCTTGATAGGGACTGGGGAGTCATTCAGACAGTCTTGATAGGGACTGGGGAGTCATTCAGACAGTCTTGATAGGGACTGGGGAGTCATTCAGACAGTCTTGACAGGGACTGGGGAGTCATTCAGACAGTCTTGATAGGGAGTGGGGAGTCATTCAGACAGTCTTGATAGGGACTGGGGAGTCATTCAGACAGTCTTGATAGGGAGTGGGGAGTCATTCAGACAGTCTTGATAGGGACTGGGGAGTCATTCAGACAGTCTTGATAGGGAGTGGGGAGTCATTCAGACAGTCTTGATAGGGAGTGGGGAGTCATTCAGACAGTCTTGACAGGGACTGGGGAGTCATTCAGACAGTCTTGACAGGGACTGGGGAGTCATTCAGACAGTCTTGATAGGGAGTGGGGAGTCATTCAGACAGTCTTGATAGGGAGTGGGGAGTCATTCAGACAGTCTTGATAGGGACTGGGGAGTCATTCAGACAGTCTTGACAGGGACTGGGGAGTCATTCAGACAGTCTTGGTGAATCAAAGCATGTACCTGTAGCTTGTGGAACAGTCCACAGGGGAAAGGTGTGAGGTGTTCAGCAGGAACCAGCCTGACCCCTCCGTAGATCAGAACATCGTCCTCCTCCTCTTCCTCCGTCCAGGAGTGGTGGAGGCTGTTGGTCTTGATCAGGGCGGGGACATCCACCATGCCAGGGTTGGTCAGGTCACGTGCGCACACGTCCATGGCATCCAGCACCTGTCGTAAGAGAGGATGTTAGCATGGACGCTAATGTTTTCCTATGGGAAATGCTAACATGTGTCATTGTGGTATTGTGGTATACTTGACGGTATACAACTATGTATGCCCAGCTTGTGTTAGCATGGTCGCTAAGTGTGACATGTTTTCCTATGAGAGATGCTAACAGCTCCCCGTCTTAGTAAATATGACTGTCTCTGACCTGTAGCAGTTCGTCCACGTCGCTCTCTGGGGCCAGAGCCTGTATCTCCTCCAGTCTGTAGCGCCCCCTGTAGTGGTGGATGGCTTTAGGCGTGTCCACAGAGAGGAGGCGGGCTAACACCCCACTACACAGCCAACGGGGCTCCAACACCATCACATCCTGCACCGTCTCACTCTGCATCAGGTTGATCTGTTAGGAGGAAGAGAGAGATGGATACAAAGGGAGGGGGAGAGAGCACGATGGATAGAGAGATGGATACAAAGAGAGGGGAAGAGAGAGAGATGGATAGAGAGATGGATACAAAGAGAGGGGAAGAGAGAGAGATGGATAGAGAGATGGATACAAAGCGAGGGGGAGAGAGGGAGATGGATAGAGAGATGGATACAAAGAGAGGGGAAGAGAGAGAGATGGATACAAAGGGAGGGGGAGAGAGAGAGATGGATAGAGAGATGGATACAAAGCGAGGGGGAGAGAGCACGATGGATAGAGAGGGGGAGAGAGAGATATATAATCAAAAATAAATTGTCCATAGTGAATGGTGGCATGTAAAAATCTTCCCAATGTGAAATAGTTCCCGATCGTTGTGATTGAACTAGGATCACGTCACAATAACTGCTTGTGCGTCTCCATGTGATTGGCTGATGTCTCTCACACCTTCCCTCGCCCTTGATTTAACTAGATAGCATAATTAGCTGTCAGCTGTTTGAGACGGCTTGTTGTGAGGTGTGCAGTTTTAGATGGTTTGTATAGCTTGAGTTGATTTATATTTTTACAGGGACAGTGCACATTAATCAACGTTTCAGTAAAAGTGCTGGTTTTAGCCAGCCGGATAATTTTCAACAGCAGTCCCTGCACAGGTTATTAAAAACAATTATAATAACAATACAGACAAACAATGAGCAGTGAGAAGATGCAGAGCAACATAGGACAAGCAACACGTATCACGCAGACATAGCAACATAGGACAAGCAACACGTATCACGCAGACATAGCAACATAGGACAAGCAACACGTATCACGCAGACATAGCAACATAGGACAAGCAACACGTATCACGCAGACATAGCAACATAGGACAAGCAACACGTATCACGCAGACAGAGCAACATAGGACAAGCAACACGTATCACGCAGACATAGCAACATAGGACAAGCAACACGTATCACGCAGACAGAGGAACATAGGACAAGCAACACGTATCACGCAGACATAGCAACATAGGACAAGCAACACGTATCACGCAGACAGAGGAACATAGGACAAGCAACACGTATCACGCAGACAGAGCAACATAGGACAAGCAACACGTATCACGCAGACAGAGGAACATAGGACAAGCAACACGTATCACGCAGACATAGCAACATAGGACAAGCAACACGTATCACGCAGACAGAGCAACATAGGACAAGCAACACGTATCACGCAGACAGAGCAACATAGGACAAGCAACACGTATCACGCAGACATAGCAACATAGGACAAGCAACACGTATCACGCAGACAGAGCAACATAGGACAAGCAACACGTATCACGCAGACAGAGCAACATAGGACAAGCAACACGTATCACGCAGACAGAGCAACATAGGACAAGCAACACGTATCACGCAGACAGAGCAACATAGGACAAGCAACACGTATCACGCAGACATAGCAACATAGGACAAGCAACACGTATCACGCAGACAGAGGAACATAGGACAAGCAACACGTATCACGCAGACAGAGCAACATAGGACAAGCAACACGTATCACGCAGACAGAGCAACATAGGACAAGCAACACGTATCACGCAGACATAGCAACATAGGACAAGCAACACGTATCACGCAGACAGAGCAACATAGGACAAGCAACACGTATCACGCAGACATAGCAACATAGGATAAGCAACACGTATCACGCAGACAGAGCAACATAGGACAAGCAACACGTATCACGCAGACAGAGCAACATAGGACAAGATATAGTAGCACGCAGACAGAGCAACATAGGACAAGCAACACGTATCACGCAGACAGAGCAACATAGGACAAGCAACACGTATCACGCAGACAGAGGAACATAGGACAAGAGACACGTATCACGCAGACAGAGGAACATAGGACAAGCAACACGTAGCACGCAGACAGAGCAACATAGGACAAGCAACACGTATCACGCAGACATAGCAACATAGGATAAGCAACACGTAGCACGCAGACATAGCAACATAGGACAAGCAACACGTATCACGCAGACATAGCAACATAGGACAAGAGATAGTAGCACGCAGACAGGAGAACATAGGACAAGCAACACGTATCACGCAGACATAGCAACATAGGACAAGAGATAGTAGCACGCAGACAGGAGAACATAGGACAAGCAACACGTATCACGCAGACATAGCAACATAGGACAAGCAACACGTATCACGCAGACAGAGGAACATAGGACAAGCAACACGTATCACGCAGACATAGCAACATAGGACAAGCAACACGTATCACGCAGACATAGCAACATAGGACAAGCAACACGTATCACGCAGACATAGCAACATAGGACAAGCAACACGTATCACGCAGACATAGCAACATAGGACAAGCAACACGTATCACGCAGACATAGGAACATAGGACAAGCAACACGTAGCACGCAGACAGAGACACATAGGACAAGCGAACACGTATCACGCAGACAGAGCAACATAGGACAAGAGACACGTAGCACGTGTTGTTCAAATATGTTATTTTGGTAACCAAATGTATTGAGCTACATATCTGCCATTCCCTGCATCACATGATACACTAGCACAACTAGCTAGTTTTTATAACTTTACCCTCTGTCTCTCACATGACCTAAAGTCAACAGTACCGTGGTAGCCTCTGTCTCTCACATGACCTAAAGTCAACAGTATCGTGGTAGCCTCTGTCTCTCACATGACCTAAAGTCAACAGTATCGTGGTAGCATCTGTCTCTCACATGACCTAAAGTCAACAGTACCGTGGTAGCCTCTGTCTCTCACATGACCTAATGTCAACAGTACCGTGGTAGCCTCTGTCTCTCACATGACCTAATGTCAACAGTATCGTGGTAGCCTCTGTCTCTCACATGACCTAATGTCAACAGTATCGTGGTAGCCTCTGTCTCTCACATGACCTAAAGTCAACAGTATCGTGGTAGCATCTGTCTCTCACATGACCTAATGTCAACAGTATCGTGGTAGCCTCTGTCTCTCACATGACCTAAAGTCAACAGTATCGTGGTAGCCTCTGTCTCTCACATGACCTAAAGTCAACAGTATCGTGGTAGCATCTGTCTCTCACATGACCTAAAGTCAACAGTATCGTGGTAGCCTCTGTCTCTCACATGACCTAAAGTCAACAGTACCGTGGTAGCCTCTGTCTCTCACATGACCTAAAGTCAACAGTATCGTGGTAGCCTCTGTCTCTCACATGACCTAAAGTCAACAGTATCGTGGTAGCATCTGTCTCTCACATGACCTAAAGTCAACAGTACCGTGGTAGCCTCTGTCTCTCACATGACCTAAAGTCAACAGTATCGTGGTAGCCTCTGTCTCTCACATGACCTAAAGTCAACAGTATCGTGGTAGCCTCTGTCTCTCACATGACCTAAAGTCAACAGTACCGTGGTAGCATTTGTCTCTCACATGACCTAATGTCAACAGTATCGTGGTAGCCCTTGTCTCTCACATGACCTAAAGTCAACAGTATCGTGGTAGCCTCTGTCTCTCACATGACCTAAAGTCAACAGTATCGTGGTAGCATCTGTCTCTCACATGACCTAAAGTCAACAGTATCGTGGTAGCATCTGTCTCTCACATGACCTAATGTCAACAGTATCGTGGTAGCATCTGTCTCTCACATGACCTAAAGTCAACAGTACCGTGGTAGCCTCTGTCTCTCACATGACCTAAAGTCAACAGTATCGTGGTAGCCTCTGTCTCTCACATGACCTAAAGTCAACAGTATCGTGGTAGCCTCTGTCTCTCACATGACCTAAAGTCAACAGTATCGTGGTAGCCTCTGTCTCTCACATGACCTAAAGTCAACAGTATCGTGGTAGCCTCTGTGCTGGAGCAATCCTTGAGTGGAAAGTAAATGACAGCACTGCAAATAAATGCAATGCTAATTCGTGGGAAAGACACATTAACTAATTAACACTACAACCAAAGACTTATACAACTAACCTATGGTGCTGCAGTCTCTCCAAAAGCATCTGCTTTTACTGTCATTTGTCACATGAGTGACCTCTACTGTCATGATGTGGAACTGAAGACTCTACTGTGTTTGCGAGTGTGTCTTCCAAGTATGTCGCCAGAATACTGCCAAGGAGAATGAAAGTCCTTGATGTAATTTATGGCCATATGTTTAATTAGTAGGTTGATGACAGAAATTGACAGTGAAATATCTGAGTGAACAGATTGTATTCCAGGGTATGAGGGGAAGAGACATTACAGGCCATGTAAAAGAAAACGATCCTCCTCCTGGCAGATATCAGACCTAAAGCATGTAAAACTTGCATAAACAAGGCACGTCTCAGCAATCTGCTGTCTTATAGGAGCTGTTTATGACACATAGTCAAATGAGTAGATAGATGACACTGACTCCATGCTGACCAACAAAAATAGTAATACATTCTGTAATCTGTAGACTTCCAGCCATGTAGGGTAGAAGGAACCAAGGGTCAGCACCATGTGGGAACCAAGGGTCAGCACCATGTGGGAACCAAGGTTCAGCACCATGTAGGGTAGAAGGAACTAAGGGTCAGCACCATGAAGGAACCAAGGTTCAGGACCATGAAGGAACCAAGGTTCAGCACTATGTAGGGTAGAAGGAACCAAGGTTCAGCACCATGAAGGAACCAAGGGTCAGCACCATGTAGGGTAGAAGGAACCAAGGTTCAGCACCATGTAGGGTAGAAGGAACTAAGGGTCAGCACCATGAAGGAACCAAGGTTCAGGACCATGAAGGAACCAAGGTTCAGCACCATGAAGGAACCAAGGTTCAGCACCATGAAGGAACCAAGGTTCAGCACTATGTAGGGTAGAAGGAACCAAGGTTCAGCACCATGAAGGAACCAAGGTTCAGCACCATGAAGGAACCAAGGTTCAGCACCATGTAGGGTAGAAGGAACCAAGGTTCAGCACCATGAAGGAACCAAGGTTCAGCACTATGTAGGGTAGAAGGAACCAAGGTTCAGCACCATGTCGGGTAGAAGGAACCAAGGTTCAGCACCATGTAGGGTAGAAGGAACCAAGGTTCAGGACCATGAAGGAACAAAGGTTCAGCACTATGTAGGGTAGAAGGAACCAAGGTTCAGCACCATGTAGGGTAGAAGGAACCAAGGTTCAGCACCATGAAGGAACAAAGGTTCAGCACTATGTAGGGTAGAAGGAACCAAGGTTCAGCACCATGAAGGAACCAAGGTTCAGCACTATGTAGGGTAGAAGGAACCAAGGTTCAGCACTATGTAGGGTAGAAGGAACCAAGGTTCAGCACCATGAAGGAACCAAGGTTCAGGACTATGTAGGGTAGAAGGAACCAAGGTTCAGCACCATGTAGGGTAGAAGGAACCAAGGTTCAGCACCATGAAGGAACCAAGGTTCAGGACTATGTAGGGTAGAAGGAACCAAGGTTCAGCACTATGTAGGGTAGAAGGAACCAAGGTTCAGCACCATGAAGGAACCAAGGTTCAGGACCATGTCGGGTAGAAGGAACCAAGGTTCAGCACCATGAAGGAACCAAGGTTCAGCACCATGTAGGGTAGAAGGAACCAAGGTTCAGCACCATGAAGGAACCAAGGTTCAGGACCATGTCGGGTAGAAGGAACCAAGGTTCAGCACCATGTGGGAACCAAGGTTCAGCACCATGAAGGAACCAAGGTTCAGGACTATGTAGGGTAGAAGGAACCAAGGTTCAGCACCA
Organism: Salvelinus namaycush; assembly: GCF_016432855.1. Taxonomy (NCBI): domain Eukaryota; kingdom Metazoa; phylum Chordata; class Actinopteri; order Salmoniformes; family Salmonidae; genus Salvelinus; species Salvelinus namaycush. The sequence continues at coordinate 147,929 of NW_024059330.1, read as the reverse complement.
TGTAGGGTAGAAGGAACCAAGGTTCAGCACCATGAAGGAACCAAGGTTCAGCACCATGTAGGGTAGAAGGAACCAAGGTTCAGCACTATGTAGGGTAGAAGGAACCAAGGTTCAGCACCATGTAGGGTAGAAGGAACCAAGGTTCAGGACCATGAAGGAACAAAGGTTCAGCACTATGTAGGGTAGAAGGAACCAAGGTTCAGCACCATGTAGGGTAGAAGGAACCAATGTTCAGCACCATGTAGGGTAGAAGGAACCAAGGTTCAGCACCATGAAGGAACCAAGGTTCAGCACCATGTTGGGTAGAAGGAACCAATGTTCAGCACCATGTAGGGTAGAAGGAACCAAGGTTCAGCACCATGAAGGAACCAAGGTTCAGGACCATGAAGGAACCAAGGTTCAGGACCATGAAGGAACCAAGGTTCAGGACCACGAAGGAACCAAGGTTCAGGACCATGAAGGAACCAAGGTTCAGCACCATGTAGGGTAGAAGGAACCAAGGTTCAGCACCATGAAGGAACCAAGGTTCAGGACCATGAAGGAACCAAGGTTCAGGACCATGAAGGAACCAAGGTTCAGCACCATGAAGGGTAGAAGGAACCAAGGGTCAGCACCATGAAGGGTAGAAGGAACCAAGGTTCAGGACCATGAAGGAACCAAGGTTCAGCACCATGAAGGGTAGAAGGAACCAAGGGTCAGCACCATGAAGGGTAGAAGGAACCAAGGTTCAGCACTATGTAGGGTAGAAGGAACCAAGGGTCAGCACCATGAAGGGTAGAAGGAACCAAGGTTCAGCACTATGTAGGGTAGAAGGAACCAAGGTTCAGCACCATGTAGGAACCAAGGTTCAGCACCATGAAGGAACCAAGGTTCAGCACCATGTCGGGTAGAAGGAACCAATGTTCAGCACCATGTAGGGTAGAAGGAACTAAGGGTCAGCAACATGAAGGAACCAAGGTTCAGCACTATGTAGGGTAGAAGGAACCAATGTTCAGCACCATGTAGGGTAGAAGGAACCAATGTTCAGCACCATGTAGGGTAGAAGGAACTAAGGGTCAGCAACATGAAGGAACCAAGGTTCAGCACCATGAAGGAACCAAGGTTCAGCACCATGAAGGAACCAAGGTTCAGCACCATGAAGGAACCAAGGTTCAGCACCATGAAGGAACCAAGGTTCAGGACCATGAAGGAACCAAGGTTCAGCACCATGTCGGGTAGAAGGAACCAATGTTCAGCACCATGAAGGAACCAAGGTTCAGCACCATGAAGGAACCAAGGTTCAGCACCATGTAGGGTAGAAGGAACCAATGTTCAGCACCATGTAGGGTAGAATGAACTAAGGGTCAGCAACATGAAGGAACCAAGGTTCAGCACCATGAAGGAACCAAGGTTCAGCACCATGAAGGAACCAAGGTTCAGCACCATGAAGGAACCAAGGTTCAGCACCATGAAGGAACCAAGGTTCAGGACCATGTAGGGTAGAAGGAACCAATGTTCAGCACCATGTAGGGTAGAAGGAACTAAGGGTCAGCACCATGAAGGAACCAAGGTTCAGGACCATGAAGGAACCAAGCTTCAGCACCATGTAGGGTAGAAGGAACCAATGTTCAGCACCATGTAGGGTAGAAGGAACTAAGGGTCAGCACCATGAAGGAACCAAGGTTCAGGACCATGAAGGAACCAAGGTTCAGGACCATGAAGGAACCAAGGTTCAGCACCATGTAGGGTAGAAGGAACCAAGGGTCAGCACCATGAAGGAACCAAGGTTCAGCACCATGAAGGAACCAAGGTTCAGCACCATGAAGGAACCAAGGTTCAGCACCATGAAGGAACCAAGGTTCAGCACCATGTAGGGTAGAAGGAACCAATGTTCAGCACCATGTAGGGTAGAAGGAACTAAGGGTCAGCACCATGAAGGAACCAAGGTTCAGGACCATGAAGGAACCAAGGTTCAGGACCATGAAGGAACCAAGGTTCAGCACCATGTAGGGTAGAAGGAACCAAGGGTCAGCACCATGAAGGAACCAAGGTTCAGCACCATGAAGGAACCAAGGTTCAGCACCATGAAGGAACCAAGGTTCAGCACCATGAAGGAACCAAGGTTCAGCACCATGTAGGGTAGAAGGAACCAATGTTCAGCACCATGTAGGGTAGAAGGAACTAAGGGTCAGCACCATGAAGGAACCAAGGTTCAGGACCATGAAGGAACCAAGGTTCAGGACCATGAAGGAACCAAGGTTCAGCACCATGTAGGGTAGAAGGAACCAAGGGTCAGCACCATGAAGGAACCAAGGTTCAGCACCATGAAGGAACCAAGGTTCAGCACCATGAAGGAACCAAGGTTCAGCACCATGAAGGAACCAAGGTTCAGCACCATGAAGGAACTAAGGGTCAGCACCATGTAGGGTAGAAGGAACCAAGGTTCAGCACCATGTAGGGTAGAAGTCCGTTTAACATGTGAATCTGTCCACGAGGTATTAGATTGGTCTAAAGACCAACAAGCAGGTAAATAATCAGACATGGGCTGCCTGTGTGGCTTCATCAACTCTCACTGAAGAAGCTGCTGAAAAGTTGTTTCTTTCCATGAAATCAGTGGTGTCAGATTCATTCCATGGAGTGCCTAGTGTGTCTTCAGGTTTTTGGTTTTTCCTTTCAATTAAGAGCTAGACAACATGGTGAGGTGAGTTCCTTACTGTAACCTAGACAACATGGTGAGGTGAGTTCCTTACTGTAACCTAGACAACATGGTGAGGTGAGTTCCTTACTGTAACCTAGACAACATGGTGAGGTGAGTTCCTTACTGTAACCTAGACAACATGGTGAGGTGAGTTCCTTACTGTAACCTAGACAACATGGTGAGGTGAGTTCCTTACTGTAACCTAGACAACATGGTGAGGTGAGTTCCTTACTGTAACCTAGACAACGTGGTGAGGTGAGTTCCTTACTGTAACCTAGACAACGTGGTGAGGTGAGTTCCTTACTGTAACCTAGACAACGTGGTGAGGTGAGTTCCTTACTGTAACCTAGACAACGTGGTGAGGTGAGTTCCTTACTGTAACCTAGACAACATGGTGAGGTGAGTTCCTTACTGTAACCTAGACAACGTGGTGAGGTGAGTTCCTTACTGTAACCTAGACAACGTGGTGAGGTGAGTTCCTTACTGTAACCTAGACAACATGGTGAGGTGAGTTCCTTACTGTAACCTAGACAACATGGTGAGGTGAGTTCCTTACTGTAACCTAGACAACATGGTGAGGTGAGTTCCTTACTGTAACCTAGACAACGTGGTGAGGTGAGTTCCTTACTGTAACCTAGACAACGTGGTGAGGTGAGTTCCTTACTGTAACCTAGACAACATGGTGAGGTGAGTTCCTTACTGTAACCTAGACAACGTGGTGAGGTGAGTTCCTTACTGTAACCTAGACAACGTGGTGAGGTGAGTTCCTTACTGTAACCTAGACAACGTGGTGAGGTGAGTTCCTTACTGTAACCTAGACAACATGGTGAGGTGAGTTCCTTACTGTAACCTAGACAACGTGGTGAGGTGAGTTCCTTACTGTAACCTAGACAACGTGGTGAGGTGAGTTCCTTACTGTAACCTAGACAACATGGTGAGGTGAGTTCCTTACTGTAACCTAGACAACATGGTGAGGTGAGTTCCTTACTGTAACCTAGACAACGTGGTGAGGTGAGTTCCTTACTGTAACCTAGACAACGTGGTGAGGTGAGTTCCTTACTGTAACCTAGACAACGTGGTGAGGTGAGTTCCTTACTGTAACCTAGACAACGTGGTGAGGTGAGTTCCTTACTGTAACCTAGACAACGTGGTGAGGTGAGTTCCTTACTGTAACCTAGACAACATGGTGAGGTGAGTTCCTTACTGTAACCTAGACAACATGGTGAGGTGAGTTCCTTACTGTAACCTAGACAACGTGGTGAGGTGAGTTCCTTACTGTAACCTAGACAACGTGGTGAGGTGAGTTCCTTACTGTAACCTAGACAACATGGTGAGGTGAGTTCCTTACTGTAACCTAGACAACATGGTGAGGTGAGTTCCTTACTGTAACCTAGACAACGTTGTGAGGTGAGTTCCTTACTGTAACCTAGACAACGTGGTGAGGTGAGTTCCTTACTGTAACCTAGACAACGTGGTGAGGTGAGTTCCTTACTGTAACCTAGACAACATGGTGAGGTGAGTTCCTTACTGTAACCTAGACAACATGGTGAGGTGAGTTCCTTACTGTAACCTAGACAACGTGGTGAGGTGAGTTCCTTACTGTAACCTAGACAACGTGGTGAGGTGAGTTCCTTACTGTAACCTAGACAACATGGTGAGGTGAGTTCCTTACTGTAACCTAGACAACGTGGTGAGGTGAGTTCCTTACTGTAACCTAGACAACGTGGTGAGGTGAGTTCCTTACTGTAACCTAGACAACGTGGTGAGGTGAGTTCCTTACTGTAACCTAGACAACATGGTGAGGTGAGTTCCTTACTGTAACCTAGACAACGTGGTGAGGTGAGTTCCTTACTGTAACCTAGACAACGTGGTGAGGTGAGTTCCTTACTGTAACCTAGACAACGTGGTGAGGTGAGTTCCTTACTGTAACCTAGACAACGTGGTGAGGTGAGTTCCTTACTAATTAGTGACCTTCATTCATCTATCAAGTACAAGGGAGGCTGAAAACCCGCAGACACTCGGCCCTGCATAGAAGGAGTTTGACACAAATACTTTAAACGATTAGAATATACAGTATTTGACTTTACTACTCTAGAAGAAGAATGGGAGAAACTCCCCAAATACAGGTGTGCCAAGCTTGTAGCGTCATACCCAAGAAGACTCGAGGCTGTAATCGCTGCCAAATGTGCTTCAACAAAGTACTGAGTAAAGAATCTGAATACTTATGTAAATGTCAAATTTCTGTTTTTTTTAAAACCTGTTTTTGCTTTGTCATTATGGGGTATTGTGATGTCATTATGGGGTATTGTGATGTCATTATGGGGTATTGTGTGTAGATTGATGAGGAAAAATGATTTAATACATTGTAGAATAAGGCTGTACTGTTACAAAATGTGGAAAAGTGACTACTTTCTGAATGCACTGTATGTAGAAGATAGGCTATGTACACGCTGCCCACAATATGAGGTGGAAACTGAGAGGTACTTCCTAACCTCCTGCCAAACGTATGACCATATTAAAAGACACATATTTCCCTCAGATTACACAGAACCCCAAAGCATTAAAAAACAAATCCAATTTTGATGAAATTCCACAGTGTGCATCAAAGCAGCAAGACGTGTGACCTGTTACCACAAGCAAAGGGCAACCAGTGAAGAACAAACACCATTGTAAATACAACCCATATTTATGTTTCTTATTTTCCATTTAACTATTTGCACATAATTACAACACTGTATATAGACATAATATGACATTTTAAATGTCTTAATTATTTTGGAACTTTTGTGAGTGTAATGTTTACTGTTATTTTTTGTTTATTTCACTTTTGTTTATTATCTATTTCAATTGCTTTGGCAATGTTAACATATGTTTCCCATGCCAATCAAGCCCCTTGAATTGAATTGAGTGAGATAGATGGATAATGAGAGAGAGAGAGAGAGAGAGAGAGAGAGAGAGAGAGAGAGAGAGAGAGAGAGACGGAGAGACGGAGAGACGGAGAGACGGAGAGACGGAGAGACGGAGAGACGGAGAGACGGAGAGACGGAGAGACGGAGAGACAGAGAGACAGAGAGACAGAGAGACAGAGAGACAGAGAGACAGAGAGACAGAGAGACAGAGAGACAGAGAGAGAGAGAGAGAGAGAGAGAGAGAGAGAGAGAGAGATGATAGAGAGCGAGAGATGAATGGATGGGTGGATGGATAGAGAGAGAGAGAGTAGGAGAGAGAAATGTGAATGAAGTTGGCATATCTAATATAATCTCAAGACTGGTATTGAAATGTGTGAAGTACAAGACACGTTGAAGTCTGTCCAGGCCAGTTGGCTGTCTATCTACCAGAGCAGAGTCATTCTTGTCAACATCAACATGTCCCAACAGTCCAATCACTGTTTCCAGATGGAGGAACACACTGCTAAACAGTGACACCTGGTGGCAGGAAAATAACCTCACAACACAGACACTGAATAGGGGAGTATCCTGGGTTGAATACAGATCCTTGACACTATTTGAGGTGCACTCGACTTACGTTGGAGTTTGGACTTTTGTGTAATAGTGTGTGTGTGTGTTCCTCTCCCATGTTGTGGAGCTGTTGTGTGTGTGTGTGTGTGTACGTCTCCCATGTTGTGGAGCTGCTGTGTGTGTGTGTGTGTGTGTGTGTCTTTGTGTGTGTACCTCTCCCATGCTGTGGAGCTGCTGTGTGTGTGTGTGTGTGTGTGTGTGTGTGTGTGTGTGTGTGTGTGTGTGTGTGTGTGTGTGTGTGTGTGTGTGTGTGTGTGTGTGGGTGTGTGTGTGGGTGTGTGTGTGTGTGTGTGTGTACCTCTCCCATGCTGTGGAGCTGTTGTGCGACCCCTCGGAGGTGCTCCTCGCTGACCAGTGGGTTGATGTGTTCCTGGACGTCAGAGACAAACTGTTGCCATGACGTCAGCTGGTTAGGACCACTCATTTTCCTCCAGGAGGGCAGGGTCGAGACCAGACACTCTGAAAGGGCCGACATGGGACTACAGGTCTGTCAGAGAGGGGAGAGAGAGGGACTTAACAAATTTGACCACAATAACTACCGTGGGATATGTGTCAATAGCAACCTTGGGAACATGCTCTGCATCATCAGCAGACTTATACATTTACTCAGCGAAAACAATTTACTGAGCAAATGTCAAATTGGCTTCATACCAAATTATAGTACAACAGACCACATATTCACCCTGTACACCCTCATTGACAAACAAACAAACCAAAACAAAGGCAAAGTCTTCTCAAGCTTTGTTGATTTCAAAAAAAGCTTTTAGACTCAATTTGTCACAAGTCACATTTCTCTAAAGACAAAAAATACAAAAAACAAGGTAGGCTTCTTTTGCAACATTGTAGCCAACATCACCAGAGTTGCTATGGAAATAAATACATTGACAGCCTCAACCAGCAGCTGGTCATTATGTCCTCTGCATCTAGATAACATGTCCACCAGCTTGGTACAACGCAAGCAGAACCTGAGACCAGCACAACCAGCATGGCCTCCACCACACAGCCTGATGACACTGCACCAGCCCAGGTCAGAATACCAGCCTCCCAGTCTGCACCAGCCCAGGTCAGAATACCAGCCTCCCAGTCTGCACCAGCCCAGGTCAGAATACCAGCCTCCCAGTCTGCACCAGCCCAGGTCAGAATACCAGCCTCCCAGTCTGCACCAGCCCAGGTCAGAATACCAGCATCCCAGTCTGCACCAGCCCAGGTCAGAATACCAGCCTCCCAGTCTGCACCAGCCCAGGTCAGAATACCAGCCTCCCAGTCTGCACCAGCCCAGGTCAGAATACCAGCCTCCCAGTCTGCACCAGCCCAGGTCAGAATACCAGCCTCCCAGTCTGCACCAGCCCAGGTCAGAATACCAGCCTCCCAGTCTGCACCAGCCCAGGTCAGAATACCAGCATCCCAGTCTGCACCAGCCCAGGTCAGAATACCAGCCTCCCAGTCTGCACCAGCCCAGGTCAGAATACCAGCCTCCCAGTCTGCACCAGCCCAGGTCAGAATACCCACAACTGCAATCCTCATCGATTAAAATGGGAAGCTCTTGGTCAGGAGAGATGATTCCCTAGACACCTGGTGTATAAGTTCTGGTGTACTACAACTGATAGTGCAGCTCCTCAGTCAGACCAGGATTGACACCCCTGACAACATCATCATCCACACTGGCACAAACCACCTTCGTGCCAAAGGTGAAAATGTATCGGGGGAAGTGAGAAGAGTGGCAGAACGGGCACAGGCTATGTTCCCAACAACCAATATAGTTGTGTCCACACATATTATTTCCCTTATAATTCACTGTATCACAATTCCAGTGGGTCAGAAGTTTACATACACATACTTTGAGTCAATTGGAGGTGTATCTGTGGATGTATTTCAAGGCCTACCTTCAAACTCAGTGCCTCTTTGCTTGACATCATGGGAAAATCAAAAGAATTCAGCCAAGATCTCAGAAAAAAAATTGTAGACCTCCACAAGTCTGGTTCATCCTTGGGAGCAATTTCCAAACGCCTGAAGGTACCACATTCATCTGTACAAACAATAGTACGCAAGTATAAACACCATGGGACCACGCAGCCGTCATACCGCTCAGGAAGGAGACGCGTTCTGTCTCCTAGACATGAACGTACTTTGGTGCGAAAAGTGCAAATCAATCCCAGAACAACAGCAAAGGACCTTGTGAAGATGCTGGAGGAAACAGGTACAAAAGTATCTATATCCACAGTAAAATGAGTCCTATATCGACATAACCTGCAAGGCCGCTCAGCAAGGAAGAAGCCACTGCTCCAAAACCACCATTAACTTCTTATGGCTGCAAGGGGCAGCACTGAGTAACCTGGAAAGAGGTGGCCATTTCAAACGGCCTCCTACTCAATTCTTGCTCGTACAATATGCATATTATCATTACTATTGGATAGAAAACACTCTCTAGTTTCTTAAACCGTTTGAATTATTTCTCTAAGTGAACCAGAACTCTTTCTGCAGCCCATTTCCTATCCGGAAGTGAGATTTCCAAATGCGAGGTCTTTTTTCAAGAGCTTGTCTATAAAAGGGCATGTCACTTGGGACTATAGAAACACGTCATACGCCTTCCCTTGGGTGTCATGCGGAAGTGAGAGCAGAAATGACTTGAATATCTCGTTCAGGGATTGAATACATCATCTTTGAGTGAGAGGTCCGCCATTATTTTTTGTTTCGAAGGCGCGAAGTTGGACCTGGAATTGCCTCCTGGAAAACCGTCGTTATAGGTGAATATGATCTCCGGCTTCGATTTTACTTGATACATGTCACAATATCATCCTAAAGTATGTTTTTTCAATATAGTTTAATTATATTATTGAAATTTATTCGGGACTTTAGACGTGATGCTTTGGAAGAATCTTTTCAAGAAGGAGAGGTTAGCGCCGCACGGCCAGTGTGCTTGCTAATTCAAGAGGGAAATAGTTCGTTCTGGATCCAAACAAAGAAGGTTCTGGACAATGGACCCCTTTACAACATTCTGATGGAAGATCAACAAAGATAAGGACCCAATTTGGGATGCTATTTCATATATCTGTCGAGCTGTGCTATCGCTACCGATTACTTGGAATCAATGCTGTTGTGTGTTAGCCATTGCAGTAAGCTAATATAACGATATATTGTGTTTTCGCTGTAAAACACTTAAAAAATCGGAAATATTGTCTGTATTCACAAGATCTTTGTCTTTCATTTTGCTATACACCATATATTTTTCTGAAATGTTTTATGATGAGTAATTAGGTAGTTGACGTTGGTGTCTGTATTTACTCTGGCTACTCCCGTGCTATTTCTGACTGTAGCTATGATGGTAGCATCAATGTAAAACTGATTTATAGCTCAAATATGCACATTTTTCGAACAAAATATAGATTTATTGTGTAACATGTTATAGGACTGTCATCTGAGGAAGTTGTTTCTAGGTTTGTTTGGTTGGATCTTGGTTAGTTAGGTTGGCTTTGTGCATGCTACCTGTGCTGTGAAAAATGTCTGTCCTCTTTTGTATTTGGTGGTGAACTAACATAAATATACGTGGTGTTTTTGCTGTAAAACATTTTAAAAATCGGACACGTTGGCTGGTTTCACAAGATGTTTATCTTTCAAATGCTGTATTGGACTTGTTAATGTGTGAAAGTTAAATATTTAAAAAAAATAGATTTTGAATTTCGCGCCCTGCAATTGAGCTGGATGTTGTCATAAGTGTACCGACCTCGGGCTTGCAGCCATAACAAGTTAAAAAGCCAGACTACGGTTTGCAACTGCACATGGGGACAAAGATCATACTTTTTGGAGAAATGTCTTCTGGTCTGATGAAACTGTTTGACCATAATGACCATCGTTATGTTTGGAGGAAAAAGGGGGAGGCTTGCAAGCCGAAGAACACCATCCCAACCGTGAAGCACGGGAGTGGCAGCATCATGTTGTGGGGGTGCTTTGCTGCAGGAGGGACTGGTGCACTTCACAAAATAGATGAAATCATGAGGGAGGAAAATTATGTGGATATATTGAAGCAACATCTCAAGACATCAGTCAGGAAGTTAAAGTTTGATCGCAAATGAGTCTTCCAAATGGACAATGACCCCAAGCATACTTCCAAAGTTGTGGCAAAATGGCTTAAGGACAACAAAGTCAAGGTATTGGAGTGGCCATCACAAAGCCCTGACCTCAATACTATAGAACGTTTGTGGGCAGAAGTGAAAAAGCGCGTGCGAACAAGAAGGCCTCCAAACATGACTCAGTTACACCAGCTCTGTCAGGAGGGATGGGACAAAATTCACCCAACTTATTGTGGGAAGCTTGTAGAAGGCTATCCGAAATGTTTGACCCAAGTAAAACAATTTAAATGCGATGCTACCAAATACTAATTGAGTGTATTTAAACTTCTGACCCACTTGGAATGTGATGAAAGAAATAAAAGCTGAAATAAATCATTCTCTCTACTATTATTCTGACATTTCACATTCTTAAAATAAAGTGGTGATCCTAACTGACCTAAGACAGGGAATTTTTACTAGGATTAAATGTCAGGAATTGTGAAAAACTGAGTTTAAATGTATTTGGCTATGGTGTATGTAAACTTCCGACTTCAACTGTATGTGCAGCTTGTGCTCCTCCTTCAGATTCACCATATCATGAGGATCAGTTTGTTGACAATCTCCAGACAGAAATCATTACATTTCAGGCAGAGGGTAAAGTGCTTCTTTGTGGAGATTCCAATGCGAGAACAGGTTCTGAGCCTGACTACACTGATGAGGGAGGTAACCACCACATATTTGGACACCCCTCCGTGTACAGTAGCCCTATCATAAATAATAGAAACAGTCCTGGTCAAATACTGAACAAAAATGGGAAGGAGTTAGTGCATCTCTGTCGAGCCTTAGGCCTGTACACGCTTAATGGTAGAATCAGAGGGGACTCTTTAGGTCAGTTTACTTACTGCTCAGCTCTTGGGACAAGTGTAGTTAGTGCATCCATTAGTGCATTCACTGTCAGACCACAGACACCATTGTCGGATCACAGACACCATTGTCGGATCACAGACACCATTGTCGGATCACAGACACCACTGTCAGATCACAGACACCATTGTCAGATCACAGACACCATTTTCGGATCACAGACACCATTGTCGGGTCACAGACACCATTGTCGGGTCACAGACACCATTGTCGGATCACAGACACCATTGTCAGATCACAGACACCATTGTCGGATCACAGACACCATTGTCGGATCACAGACACCATTGTCGGATCACAGACACCATTGTCAGATCACAGACACCACTGTCAGACCACAGATACCATTGTCGGATCACATACACCATTGTCGGGTCACAGACACCATTGTCGGATCACAGACACCACTGTCAGATCACAGACACCACTGTCAGATCACAGACACCACTGTCAGATCACAGACACCATTGTCAGATCACAGACACCATTGTCGGATCACAGACGCCATTGTCAGATCAAGGTTTTTCGGAAGAAATTAACCAGCAATACTCATTAGAACCAAATCAGACAGATAGGCTCCAAACAGTGCAGATGAAATAATGAACTCTACACAGGTCTTCCAGAACAATATCAAAACAATGAAAGGGGTCAATTCAGCAAATCTGAGAAAAACGAAATCCAACATCAGAAACAAAAAGTTTCTGAAAAATGGTTTGATACGGAATGTAAAACAATTAGAAAACACCTAAGACAAATGTCAAATGAAAAACATAAGCAGCAAAACAACCCAGAACTACGCTGAGAATACTGTGAAACATACACTGAAACACAAGACATGTAATAATACCAATAAGACACTGTAAGGTCTACTACACCTGTTCTATTCGACACGTGACAAATAAACATTGATTCAATGTTATTGGCTGTCAGAGTGGATGAACTAACAGAGACGATGTTATTGGCTGTCAGAGTGTATGAACTAACAGAGACGATGTTATTGGCTGTCAGAGTGGATGAACTAACAGAGACGATGTTATTGGCTGTCAGAGTGTATGAACTAACAGAGAAGATGTTATTGGCTGTCAGAGTGTATGAACTAACAGAGACGATGTTATTGGCTGTCAGAGTGTATGAACTAACAGAGACGATGTTATTGGCTGTCAGAGTGGATGAACTAACAGAGACGATGTTATTGGCTGTCAGAGTGTATGAACTAACAGAGACGATGTTATTGGCTGTCAGAGTGGATGAACTAACAGAGACGATGTTATTGGCTGTCAGAGTGTATGAACTAACAGAGACGATGTTATTGGCTGTCAGAGTGTATGAACTTACAGAGACGATGTTATTGGCTGTCAGAGTGTATGAACTTACAGAGACGATGTTATTGGCTGTCAGAGTGTATGAACTAACAGAGATGATGTTATTGGCTGTCAGAGTGTATGAACTAACAGAGACGATGTTATTGGTTGTCAGAGTGTATGAACTAACAGAGACGATGTTATTGGCTGTCAGAGTGTATGAACTAACAGAGACGATGTTATTGGCTGTCAGAGTGTATGAACTAACAGAGACGATGTTATTGGCTGTCAGAGTGTATGAACTAACAGAGACGATGTTATTGGCTGTCAGAGTGTATGAACTAACAGAGACGATGTTATTGGCTGTCAGAGTGTATGAACTAACAGAGACGATGTTATTGACTGTCAGAGTGGATGAACTAACAGAGACGATGTTATTGGCTGTCAGAGTGGATGAACTTACAGAGACGATGTTATTGGTTGTCAGAGTGTATGAACTAACAGAGACGATGTTATTGGCTGTCAGAGTGTATGAACTAACAGAGACGATGTTATTGGCTGTCAGAGTGTATGAACTAACAGAGACGATGTTATTGGCTGTCAGAGTGGAAAAACTTACAGAGACGATGTTATTGGCTGTCAGAGTGTATGAACTTACAGAGACGATGTTATTGGCTGTCAGAGTGTATGAACTTACAGAGACGATGTTATTGGCTGTCAGAGTGTATGAACTTACAGAGACGATGTTATTGGCTGTCAGAGTGTATGAACTTACAGAGACGATGTTATTGGCTGTCAGAGTGTATGAACTTACAGAGACGATGATATTGGCTGTCAGAGTGGATGAACTAACAGAGACGATGTTATTGGCTGTCAGAGTGTATGAACTAACAGAGACGATGTTATTGGCTGTCAGAGTGTATGAACTTACAGAGACGATGTTATTGGCTGTCAGAGTGGATGAACTAACAGAGAAGATGTTATTGGCTGTCAGAGTGTATGAACTAACAGAGACGATGTTATTGGCTGTCAGAGTGTATGAACTAACAGAGACGATGTTATTGGCTGTCAGAGTGTATGAACTAACAGAGACGATGTTATTGGCTGTCAGAGTGGATGAACTAACAGAGACGATGTTATTGGCTGTCAGAGTGTATGAACTAACAGAGACGATGTTATTGGCTGTCAGAGTGTATGAACTAACAGAGACGATGTTATTGGCTGTCAGAGTGGATGAACTAACAGAGACGATGTTATTGGCTGTCAGAGTGTATGAACTAACAGAGACGATGTTATTGGCTGTCAGAGTGTATGAACTAACAGAGACGATGTTATTGGCTGTCAGAGTGGATGAACTAACAGAGACGATGTTATTGGCTGTCAGAGTGTATGAACTAACAGAGACGATGTTATTGGCTGTCAGAGTGTATGAACTTACAGAGACGATGTTATTGGCTGTCAGAGTGTATGAACTTACAGAGACGATGTTATTGGCTGTCAGAGTGTATGAACTTACAGAGACTATGTTATTGGCTGTCAGAGTGGATGAACTTACAGAGACGATGTTATTGGCTGTCAGAGTGGATGAACTAACAGAGACGATGTTATTGGCTGTCAGAGTGTATGAACTAACAGAGACGATGTTATTGGCTGTCAGAGTGTATGAACTTACAGAGACGATGTTATTGGCTGTCAGAGTGGATGAACTAACAGAGACGATGTTATTGGCTGTCAGAGTGTATGAACTTACAGAGACTATGTTATTGGCTGTCAGAGTGGATGAACTTACAGAGACGATGTTATTGGCTGTCAGAGTGGATGAACTAACAGAGAAGATGTTATTGGCTGTCAGAGTGTATGAACTAACAGAGACGATGTTATTGGCTGTCAGAGTGTATGAACTAACAGAGACGATGTTATTGGCTGTCAGAGTGTATGAACTAACAGAGACGATGTTATTGGCTGTCAGAGTGGATGAACTAACAGAGACGATGTTATTGGCTGTCAGAGTGTATGAACTAACAGAGACGATGTTATTGGCTGTCAGAGTGTATGAACTAACAGAGACGATGTTATTGGCTGTCAGAGTGGATGAACTAACAGAGACGATGTTATTGGCTGTCAGAGTGTATGAACTAACAGAGACGATGTTATTGGCTGTCAGAGTGTATGAACTAACAGAGACGATGTTATTGGCTGTCAGAGTGGATGAACTAACAGAGACGATGTTATTGGCTGTCAGAGTGTATGAACTAACAGAGACGATGTTATTGGCTGTCAGAGTGTATGAACTTACAGAGACGATGTTATTGGCTGTCAGAGTGGATGAACTTACAGAGACGATGTTATTGGCTGTCAGAGTGGATGAACTAACAGAGACGATGTTATTGGCTGTCAGAGTGTATGAACTTACAGAGACGATGTTATTGGCTGTCAGAGTGGATGAACTAACAGAGACGATGTTATTGGCTGTCAGAGTGTATGAACTTACAGAGACGATGTTATTGGCTGTCAGAGTGTATGAACTTACAGAGACGATGTTATTGGCTGTCAGAGTGTATGAACTAACAGAGACGATGTTATTGGCTGTCAGAGTGTATGAACTAACAGAGACGATGTTATTGGCTGGCAGAGTGTATGAACTAACAGAGACGATGTTATTGGCTGTCAGAGTGTATGAACTTACAGAGACGATGTTATTGGCTGTCAGAGTGTATGAACTTACAGAGACGATGTTATTGGCTGTCAGAGTGGATGAACTAACAGAGACGATGTTATTGGCTGTCAGAGTGTATGAACTAACAGAGACGATGTTATTGGCTGTCAGAGTGGATGAACTAACAGAGACGATGTTATTGGCTGTCAGAGTGTATGAACTTACAGAGACGATGTTATTGGCTGTCAGAGTGGATGAACTTACAGAGACGATGTTATTGGCTGTCAGAGTGGATGAACTTACAGAGACGATGTTATTGGCTGTCAGAGTGTATGAACTAACAGAGACGATGTTATTGGCTGTCAGAGTGTATGAACTAACAGAGACGATGTTATTGGCTGTCAGAGTGTATGAACTAACAGAGACGATGTTATTGACTGTCAGAGTGGATGAACTAACAGAGACGATGTTATTGGCTGTCAGAGTGTATGAACTAACAGAGACGATGTTATTGGCTGTCAGAGTGTATGAACTAACAGAGACGATGTTATTGGCTGTCAGAGTGTATGAACTAACAGAGACGATGTTATTGGCTGTCAGAGTGTATGAACTAACAGAGACGATGTTATTGGCTGTCAGAGTGGATGAACTAACAGAGACGATGTTATTGGCTGTCAGAGTGTATGAACTAACAGAGACAATGTTATTGGCTGTCAGAGTGGATGAACTAACAGAGACGATGTTATTGGCTGTCAGAGTGGATGAACTAACAGAGACGATGTTATTGGCTGTCAGAGTGTATGAACTTACAGAGACGATGTTATTGGCTGTCAGAGTGGATGAACTTACAGAGACGATGTTATTGCGTAGTTCCAGCAGGTGGTTCCGGAGCAGTTTGACATCTTTAGAGGTGGAGGCTCCAGCGTCCATCACAAACAGCCTCTCTGAGATCTGCAGGTCGTTGCCAAACCTGTTCCGGAGCTCCTTGAGTAGAGGCCTCTCCTTGTCGTATCCAAACTCCCCTCCAGCCCCCCGAGGCAGGCAAGCCACGTCAGCATGAGTCCCCACAAGGACTACCGTCAGCGGGCTATGGATGCGACCTCCAAACGCTGGGGACGGACACACTGTGTTACTGGTCAGCTCAACATTCCCCTACAGATCTAGTCCTATCTAAACCTCTATACCTGCAGTCAGATTTCTATCAAACTCATTCAAACCATGTTCTACTGTATGGGTGTAGTCTCTGAAGCTGTCTGTCATGTGATGTTAAGACAGGCTGGAACCATGACAACACAGGAGAGAGGAGATGAGCCCGGAGCGAGAGGTCAAGGGTTAGAGAGGAGGAGGGGAATATGACAAGACAAAGTAGACAGATACAGGATGATTATTTTCTACTAAAATGTATTCCTTAGGATTTGATGAATGACTAGTGACGGCATAGTGAGTCTGTGTGACTGGCTTACAGATGTTATCCTGAGACTAACATGTTGAACCAGTACGTGGCCTGGCTGAGGGTTAAGGTCAGGAGAACAAAGGCTGTAGTTTGCCAGAAGCTGCAGACGCCCTGATGACATGGAGCTGCCTGCCCTTGGACCTGCCCACCACCTCTACTGACCATCTAGCTATGGGCTTCTAGATCCTCTCATGCCCACCACCTCTACTGACCATCTAGCTATGGGCTTCTATATCCTCTCATGCCCACCACCTCTACTGACCATCTAGCTATGAGATTCCAGATCCTCTCATCCCCACCACCTCTACTGACCATCTAGCTATGAGCTTCTAGATCCTCTCATGCCCACCACCTCTACTGACCATCTAGCTATGAGATTCTAGATCCTCTCATGCCCACCACCTCTACTGACCATCTAGCTATGAGATTCTAGATCCTCTCATGCCCACCACCTCTACTGACCATCTAGCTATGAGCTTCTAGATCCTCTCATGCCCACCACCTCTACTGACCATCTAGCTATGGGCTTCTAGATCCTCTCATGCCCACCACCTCTACTGACCATCTAGCTATGAGCTTCTAGATCCTCTCATGCCCACCACCTCTACTGACCATCTAGCTATGAGATTCCAGATCCTCTCATGCCCACCACCTCTACTGACCATCTAGCTATGGGCTTCTAGATCCTCTCATGCCCACCACCTCTACTGACCATCTAGCTATGAGCTTCTAGATCCTCTCATGCCCACCACCTCTACTGACCATCTAGCTATGAGCTTCTAGATCCTCTCATGCCCACCACCTCTACTGACCATCTAGCTATGAGCTTCTAGATCCTCTCATGCCCACCACCTCTACTGACCATCTAGCTATGGGCTTCTAGATCCTCTCATGCCCACCACCTCTACTGACCATCTAGCTATGGGCTTCTAGATCCTCTCATGCACACCACCTCTACTGACCATCTAGCTATGGGCTTCTAGATCCTCTCATGCCCACCACCTCTACTGACCATCTAGCTATGAGATTCCAGATCCTCTCATGCCCACCACCTCTACTGACCATCTAGCTATGGGCTTCTAGATCCTCACATGCCAACCACCTCTACTGACCATCTAGCTATGGGCTTCTAGATCCTCTCATGCCCACCACCTCTACTGACCATCTAGCTATGGGCTTCTATATCCTCTCATGCCCACCACCTCTACTGACCATCTAGCTATGAGATTCCAGATCCTCTCATCCCCACCACCTCTACTGACCATCTAGCTATGAGCTTCTAGATCCTCTCATGCCCACCACCTCTACTGACCATCTAGCTATGAGATTCTAGATCCTCTCATGCCCACCACCTCTACTGACCATCTAGCTATGAGCTTCTAGATCCTCTCATGCCCACCACCTCTACTGACCATCTAGCTATGGGCTTCTAGATCCTCTCATGCCCACCACCTCTACTGACCATCTAGCTATGAGCTTCTAGATCCTCTCATGCCCACCACCTCTACTGACCATCTAGCTATGAGATTCCAGATCCTCTCATGCCCACCACCTCTACTGACCATCTAGCTATGGGCTTCTAGATCCTCTCATGCCCACCACCTCTACTGACCATCTAGCTATGAGCTTCTAGATCCTCTCATGCCCACCACCTCTACTGACCATCTAGCTATGAGCTTCTAGATCCTCTCATGCCCACCACCTCTACTGACCATCTAGCTATGAGCTTCTAGATCCTCTCATGCCCACCACCTCTACTGACCATCTAGCTATGGGCTTCTAGATCCTCTCATGCCCACCACCTCTACTGACCATCTAGCTATGGGCTTCTAGATCCTCTCATGCACACCACCTCTACTGACCATCTAGCTATGGGCTTCTAGATCCTCTCATGCCCACCACCTCTACTGACCATCTAGCTATGAGATTCCAGATCCTCTCATGCCCACCACCTCTACTGACCATCTAGCTATGGGCTTCTAGATCCTCTCATGCCCACCACCTCTACTGACCATCTAGCTATGGGCTTCTAGATCCTCTCATGCCCACCACCTCTACTGACCATCTAGCTATGGGCTTCTAGATCATCTCATGCCCACCACCTCTACTGACCATCTAGCTATGGGCTTCTAGATCCTCTCATGCCCACCACCTCTACTGACCATCTAGCTATGGGCTTCTAGATCCTCTCATGCCCACCACCTCTACTGACCATCTAGCTATGAGATTCCAGATCCTCTCATGCACACCACCTCTACTGACCATCTAGCTATGGGCTTCTAGATCCTCTCATGCCCACCACCTCTACTGACCATCTAGCTATGAGCTTCTAGATCCTCTCATGCCCACCACCTCTACTGACCATCTAGCTATGAGCTTCTAGATCCTCTCATGCCCACCACCTCTACTGACCATCTAGCTATGGGCTTCTAGATCCTCTCATGCCCACCACCTCTACTGACTAGGGCTGTTACGGTGACCGTATTACCGCTCCACCCGCGGTCACGAAGGCAGTCAAAATCCACATGACCGTTTAGTCACAGTAATTAGACTTCTCCAAGCTCTGATGCTGACTGTCATTAGTAGCCTGCCAAACTTGCTAACTGCCTGGTACTCAACACTCTATTGTCCCTCTAATCATTCTGACATCAATGCAAAATGTAATGGAAAATCTAATCAAACAGTTCATGAGAGCCCATGAGCTCATGTTGCGTAACATTTCTACAGGCTATTCAATTATGTGAAAAAACAGAGTGATGTCCTCTACTAAAAAGAGGAGGATCCCATCAGCTGTCTATAGGCTTGGCATACTTTCTATAGGCTAGGCCTACTATATTTATTTCCCAACTTTTCTAATATTAAGCACATTGCTTCTCTTTACAACAGGAGTATAGCCTACCTGAGTGGCATGAAAATTAACGGGAAAAGCTTCCTCCATTCGCTATTTAAGTGCATAGATGACATATATTTTTTGGTCCATTCTACATCAAAACAAATTTCACACACATATGATTTAGCATATGTAAAGACAAGATTTAAATCAAGAATAGTCTGATGGGTGACAATATTAGCCTATCACTTGTGAATTATATATTATCACTTGTGAATGATGCCCGGCGTAAGGCAAGAAAAAAAGCAATTTATTTGCGACTTTTTCGAATCATAGTTACACACCTCATGTAGCCTAGCCCATAGGCCTATATGTTTTGACAAGGTTTGTATCACTAAAGTGTCCAAATATCTCCTTAAAATGAATCACATTAATCCGCTTTACAAGGGGTGTAAGAGCCTAACTGGCATACATAAGCAGCACGTGAGTTTCAAGTTTGGGGAAGATCATTTTCACCATAAAAATTCACCTTTATAATAAAAGCATTATATGCATAATTGCATTTGTGGTCACTTGATAACGGTATTTTCCTGCTAATGGAACATTTGCGCTTATAGCCTACTGCCGTCTGTGCATTGCTGCGCTTAAAATGTGAAGAAATAGCCTAATAGTTTATCAACATTTTAAGTTGAACATTCTGATCTGCTAGTGGTTGTATTCATTTGGGATCTATTGCATCCCACAACTGTCCCAGACTATGTTTGGAATATTTTTTCTCACACAGAATAGAATAATTCAACTGTTGTACAATGGGGGAAAGTAGATTGACTTAAGCTAGTGCTTTTGCTGTTCGTTAGGCCTTCTACTCATCTTGTTGGCTGACGAAAAGTAAATGTGGACAGTTCTTCCAATATGCACCTCTGAATTGGATAAGGAGGTGCGCAGTTGGGTCCCTGATGTGTCTGTCTTCACTTGTAGACTGTGAGACCCGATCACGTGATGGAGAGCCATGTGAATGAGAGGTGCTTCGGAGCAGGCAGCACTCAGGAAGAAGGGCACGGGAAGTGAAGGGAAAAATGTCCACTGGCAGCAAAAGGCATGGATTTTTAAGGTGAAATTAGAGGCAGTAGCAAATTGTGAATGAGAGACTGATGTAATGTGTACAGCCTGCGCAAAAAACTAAGCAGAGCTCAGGTCTTTCAAGCAACTTTTTTCAAATCATCAGTCGCATCATGCAGCCTTACAATGTATTAAAAATCAAAACATATGCCCCAACGTTTGTAGAACAACTAAAGTTAATTTAATAACTCTAAATTAAGCATATGAACTCAGCAAAAAAAGGAACGTCCTCTCACTGTCTGGTGTGGCCACCAGCTGCATTAAGTACTGCAGTGCATCTCCTCCTTATGGACTGCACCAGATTTGCCCGTTCTTGCTGTGAGATGTTACCCCACTCTTCCACCAAGGCACCTGCAAGTTCCCGGACATTTCTGGAGGGAATGGCCCTAGCCCTCACCCTCCGATCCAACAGGTCCCAGACGTGCTCAATGGGATTGAGATCCGGGCTCTTCGCTGGCCAACACTGACATTCCTGTCTTGCAGGAAATCACGCACAGAACGAGCAGTATGGCTGGTGGCATTGTCATGCTGGAGGGTCATGTCAGGATGAGCCTGCAGGAAGGGTACCACATGAGGGAGGATGTCTTCCCTGTAACACACAGCGTTGAGATTGCCTGCAATGACAACAAGCTCAGTCCGATGATGCTGTGACACACCGCCCCAGACCATGACGGACCCTCCACCTCCAAATCGATCCCGCTCCAGAGTACAGGCCTCGTTGTAACGCTCATTCCTTCGACGATAAATGCGAATCCGACCATCACCCCTGGTGAGACAAAACCGTGACTTGTCAGTGAATAGCACTTTTTTTTTCCAGTGACGGTGTGTTTGTGCCCATAGGCGACGTTGTTGCCGGTGATGTCTGGTGAGGACCTGCCTTACAACAGGCCTACAAGCCCTCAGTCCAGCCTCTCTCAGCCTATTGCGGACAGTCTGAGCACTGATAGAGGGATTTTGCGTTCCTGGTGTAACTCGGGCAGTTGTTGTTGCCATCATGTACCTGTCCCGCAGGTGTAATGTTCGGATATACCGATCCTGTGCAGGTGTTGTAACACGTGGTCTGCCACTGCGAGGACGTTCAGCTGTCTGTCCAGTCTCCCTGTAGTGCTGTCTTAGGCGTCTCACAGTATGGACATTGCAATTTATTGCCCTGGCCACATCTACAGTCCTCATGCCTCCTTGCAGCATGCCTAAGGCACATTCACGCAGATGAGCAGGGACCCTGGGCATCTTCTTTTGGTGTTTTTCAGAGTCAGTAGAAAGGCCTCTTTAGTGTCCTAAGTTTTCATAACTGTGATCTTAATTGGTTCATTGAACAAGCATGGGAAACGGTGTTTAAACCCATAACAATGAAGATCTGTGAAGTTATTTGTATTTTTACGAATTATCTTTGAAAGACAGGGTCCTGAAAGAGGGACGTTTCATTTTTTGCTGTGTTTAGGACTTCCTGTTTCATTTACATTACATTTAAGTCATTTAGCAGACGCTCTTATCCAGAGCGACTTACAAATTGGAAAGTTCATACATATTCATCCTGGTCCCCCCGTGGGGAATGAACCCACAACCCTGGCGTTGCAAGCGCCATGCTCTACCAACTGAGCCACACGGGACTTTGTTGACGCTTAACACAGAATAGCTGCAGCTGCACTCCCTCATCGCTTGGAGAAAATATCCTTTTATTCAGCTTTGTTCAATTGTATTCTTCATACTATAATATAAAATAATACTATAAAATAATACTATAAAATACTATAATATAATACTATAAAATAATATAAAAGAATACTATAAAATATAAAATACTATAAAATAATACTATAAAATAATACTATACAATACTATAAAATAATACTTATACAATAATACTATACAATAATACTATACAATAATGCCACAGAATACTGAGCAAATCTTGTCTGTTAAATGAACTAGTGTAGCCCACAGCCATTTGGCACAGCCACATCAGGGCCTAACATAAGGACAACTCAGAGTTTGCTATTCTGTTCTGAAATAAACTACTTTTTCTTCATATCATGTTTCTTTAGACCTGTTTAAAATAAATGATGGATGTATTGTGAAGGTGTAGACTATATTACATGGATTTATTGTGATGGTGTAGACTATATTACATGGATTTATTGTGATGGTGTAGACTATATTACATGGATTTATTGTGATGGTGTAGGCTATATTACATGGATTTATTGTGATGGTGTAGGCTATATTACATGGATTTATTGTGATGGTGTAGACTATATTACATGGATTTATTGTGATGGTGTAGACTATATTACATGGATTTATTGTGATGGTGTAGGCTATATTACATGGATTTATTGTGATGGTGTAGGCTATATTACATGGATTTATTGTGATGGTGTAGGCTATATTACATGGATTTATTGTGATGGTGTAGACTATATTACATGGATTTATTGTGATGGTGTAGGCTATATTACATGGATTTATTGTGATGGTGTAGACTATATTACATGGATTTATTGTGATGGTGTAGGTAGACTATATTACATGGATTTATTGTGAAGGTGTAGACTATATTACATGGATTTATTGTGATGGTGTAGACTATATTACATGTATTTATTGTGATGGTGTAGACTATATTACATGGATTTATTGTGATGGTGTAGACTATATTACATGGATTTATTGTGAAGGTGTAGACTATATTACATGGATTTATTGTGATGGTGTAGGCTATATTACATGGATTTATTGTGATGGTGTAGACTATATTACATGGATTTATTGTGATGGTGTAGACTATATTACATGGATTTATTGTGAAGGTGTAGACTATATTACATGGATTTATTGTGATGGTGTAGGCTATATTACATGGATTTATTGTGATGGTGTAGGCTATATTACATGTATTTATTGTGATGGTGTAGACTATATTACATGGATTTATTGTGATGGTGTAGACTATATTACATGGATTTATTGTGAAGGTGTAGACTATATTACATGGATTTATTGTGATGGTGTAGACTATATTACATGGATTTATTGTGATGGTGTAGACTATATTACATGGATTTATTGTGATGGTGTAGACTATATTACATGGATTTATTAGACTTTATAAAATGTAGATGTTCCAAAGGTCTGCATCAGTGGCTTGTAGTCTGAGTGGAAGCCAGGAGATGCTAAATGTGTTTATGTTAATTAACGGTCAATTACCGTGAGATCAGCAATTATTTGCTTGACAATCACCGGCTGGCGCAGTGGTCTAAGGCTGTGCCACTAGAGATTCTGGGTTCGAGTCCAGGCTCTGTTGCAGCCGGCCGCGACCGGAAGATCCATGGGGCGGCGCACAATTGGCTCAGCGTCGTCCGGGTTAGGTGAGGGTTTGGCCGGCAGGGATGTTCCTGTCCCATCACGCACTAGCGACTCCTGTGGCGGGCCGGGCGCAGTGCACGCTGACACGGTTGCCATGTGTACGGTGTTTCCTCCGACACATTGGTGCGGCTGGCTTCTGGGTTAAGCGAGCATTGTGTCAAGAAGCAGTGCAGCTTGGTTGGGTTGTGTCTCGGAGGACGCACGGCTCTCGACCTTCGCCTCTCCCGAGTCCGTACGGGAGTTGCAGTGATGGGACAAGACTGCAACGACCAATTGGATACCACGAAATTGGGGAGAAAAAGGGGTAAAAAAAAAAAAAGAATCACTGGCTGACGAAATGTTGTGCCTGCCACAGCCCTACTACTGACCATCTAGCTATGAGCTTCAAGATCCTCTCATGACAACAGATGCCCCTCTTGAGGCTTCAGGATGCACTCAAACAGACTTGATCTAGAAGCAATCAAACAAACTTGATCTAGAAGCAATCAAACAAACTTGATCTAGAAGCAATCATACAGACTTGATCTAGAAGCAATCATACAGACTTGATCTAGAAGCAATCAAACAGACTTGATCTAGAAGCACTCAAACAGACTTGATCTAGAAGCACTCAAACAAACTTGATCTAGAAGCACTCAAACAAACTTGATCTAGAAGCAATCAAACAGACTTGATCTAGAAGCACTCAAACAAACTTGATCTAGAAGCACTCAAACAAACTTGATCTAGAAGCAATCATACAGACTTGATCTAGAAGCAATCAAACAGACTTGATCTAGAAGCGCTCAAACAGACTTGATCTAGAAGAACTCAAACAGACTTGATCTAGAAGCACTCAAACAGACTTGATCTAGAAGCACTCATACAGACTTGATCTAGAAGCACTCAAACAGACTTGATCTAGAAGCACTCAAACAGACTTGATCTAGAATAACTCATACAGACTTGATCTAGAAGCACTCATACAGACTTGATCTAGAAGCACTCAAACAGACTTGATCTAGAAGCACTCAAACAGACTTGATCTAGAACCACTCAAACAGACTTGATCTAGAAGCACTCATACAGACTTGATCTAGAAGCACTCATACAGACTTGATCTAGAAGAACTCAAACAGACTTGATCTAGAGGCACTCAGACTTGATCTAGAAGCACTCAAACATACTTGATCTAGAAGCTCTTAAACAGACTTGATCTAGAAGCACTCAAACAGACTTGATCTAGAACCACTCAAACATACTTGATCTAGAAGCTCTCATACAGACTTGATCTAGAAGTACTCAAACAGACTTGCTCTAGAATAACTCATACAGACTTGATCTAGAAGCACTCATACAGACTTGATCTAGAACCACTCAAACAGACTTGATCTAGAAGCAATCAAACAGACTTGATCTAGAAGAACTCAAACAGACTTGATCTACAAGCACTCAAACAGACTTGATCTAGAAGCACTCATACAGACTTGATCCAGAAGCAATCAAACAGACTTGATCTAGAAGAACTCAAACAGACTTGATCTAGAAGCACTCATACAGAATTGATCTAGAAGAACTCAAACAGACTTGATCTAGAAGCACTCAAACAGACTTGATCTAGAAGCACTCATACAGACTTGATCCAGAAGCAATCAAACAGACTTGATCTAGAAGAACTCAAACAGACTTGATCTAGAAGCACTCAAACAGACTTGATCTAGAAGCATTCAAACAGACTTGATCTAGAAGCAATCAAACAGACTTAATCTAGAAGAACTCAAACAGACTTGATCTACAAGCACTCAAACAGACTTGATCTAGAAGCACTCAAACAGACTTGATCTAGAAGCACTCAAACAGACTTGATCTAGAAGCATTCAAACAGACTTGATCTAGAAGCAATCAAACAGACTTAATCTAGAATAACTCATACAGACTTGATCTAGAAGCACTCAAACAGACTTGATCTAGAATAACTCATACAGGCTTGATATAGAAGCACTCAAACAGACTTGATCTAGAAGAACTCAAACAGACTTGATCTAGAAGCAATCAAACAGACTTGATATAGAAGCAATCAAACAGACTTGATCTAGAAGAACTCAAACAGACTTGATCTACAAGCACTCAAACAGACTTGATCTAGAAGCACTCAAACAGACTTGATCCAGAAGCACTCAAACAGACTTGATCTAGAAGCATTCAAACAGACTTGATCTAGAAGCAATCAAACAGACTTAATCTAGAATAACTCATACAGACTTGATCTAGAAGCACTCAAACAGACTTGATCTAGAATAACTCATACAGGCTTGATATAGAAGCACTCAAACAGACTTGATCTAGAAGAACTCAAACAGACTTCATCTAGAAACGCTCAAACAGACTTGATCTAGAAGAACTCAAACAGACTTGATATAGAAGCACTCAAACAGACTTGATCTACAAGCACTCAAACAGACTTGATCTAGAAACGCTCAAACAGACTTGATCTAGAATAACTCATACAGACTTGATATAGAAGCACTCAAACAGACTTGATCTAGAATAACTCATACAGGCTTGATATAGAAGCACTCAAACAGACTTGATCTAGAAGAACTCAAACAGACTTCATCTAGAAACGCTCAAACAGACTTGATCTAGAAGAACTCAAACAGACTTGATCTAGAAGAACTCAAACAGGCTTGATCTAGAACCACTCAAACAGACTTGATCTAGAAGAACTCAAACAGACTTGATCTAGAATATATTTATTTTTAAATGACTTGTTTATGTTGCTTAACAGGTGCTCTGAGATGATGTAATGAAAAGCTAACAGTTGAATAAATGAGAGGTCCGGGTACGTACCTATAGTATCCTGTGGTAGTGTTAAGGCCTTCAACATGTTGAGCCAGTATGTAGCCTGGCTGAGCTGAGTCTCGTAGGGTTCCTCCAGACTGAACACCACCAGGTGGATGGCTGTAGGG
Source organism: Salvelinus namaycush (assembly GCF_016432855.1). Lineage (NCBI taxonomy): Eukaryota > Metazoa > Chordata > Actinopteri > Salmoniformes > Salmonidae > Salvelinus > Salvelinus namaycush. The sequence goes on along the minus strand of NW_024059330.1, from coordinate 121,091 downwards.
TCATTGGCAGCGAAGTAGTCATAAGAACAGTAGTACACAGGGTTGCCACTGAACTCCCAAACACTGAAGTCTCCTACACCTAGAGACAGAGAGACAGTCACAGAGACACACAGACAGAGAGAGAGAGACAGAGAGAGAGTTTAACGAATACAGCACAACAAAGGTTTTAAGGGTTAGGGGTTAGAGGAGGATCTTCTATGACTGGAACTCATCTCGTAAAGGTTAAGGGTTAGCTCTTAGAGCAGGGTTTCCCAAACTCGGTCCTGGGGACCCCAAAGGGTAAACGTTTTGGTTTTTGCCCTAGTACTACACAGCTGATGATTAGTTGGTTATTTGAATCAGCTGTGTAGTGCTAGGGCAAAAACCAAAACATGCAACCCTTTGGGTCCCGAGGACCGAGTTTGGGAAACGCTGGGTTAGAGGATAGGGGTCAGACTAGTATTCACCATTGATGTTAGTGTTCTGGATGTCGATGGCTCTGGTGGCGAGGTCGTCGGCCGAGGAGAGTGCGTTGGTGACGGGGCTGAACACTTCCAGGACTCCCTTGGTCAGGCTGGGCTCAAACATCATACTGCGACTACGCACACAGACGTTCTCACAGCCAGGATACAGGTTGGAGATACTCACTGACACTACAGAGACACAATGAATATAGACACAGATGTTCTCACAGCCAGGACACAGGTTGGAGATACTCACTGACACTACAGAGACACACATAATGAATATAGACAATGATGTTCTCACAGCCAGGATACAGGTTGGAGACCGAAGTCAAGAAATGAATATAATACATCTAATAATATACGTTGTAACCAGCAGGTGGAGCTGCTACCTCAAAGAACAATACATAACCCAGTAGATACACTGTCTAGATATACTAAACGTCCCTAATGTCTAGAAATACTAAACTATAATACTGTCTAGATATACTACACTATAATACTGTCTAGATATACTACACTATAATACTGTCTAGATATACTAAACTACAGTACTGTCTAGAAATACTACACTATAATACTGTCTAGATATACTACACTATAATACTGTCTAGATATACTACACTATAATACTGTCTAGATATACTACACTATAATACTGTCTAGATATACTAAACTAAACTGCTGTCTAGATATACTACACTATAATACTGTCTAGATATACTACACTATAATACTGTCTAGATATACTAAACTAAACTACTGTCTAGATATACTAAACTAAACTACTGTCTAGATATACTAAACGTCCCTAATGTCTAGAAATACTAAACTATAATACTGTCTAGATATACTACACTATAATACTGTCTAGATATACTACACTATAATACTGTCTAGATATACTAAACTACAGTACTGTCTAGATATACTACACTATAATACTGTCTAGATATACTAAACGTCCCTAATGTCTAGAAATACTAAACTATAATACTGTCTAGATATACTACACTATAATACTGTCTAGATATACTACACTATAATACTGTCTACATATACTAAACTAAACTACTGTCTAGAAATACTACACTATAATACTGTCTAGATATATTAAACTAAACTACTGTCTAGATATACTAAACTAAACTGCTGTCTAGATATACTACACTATAATACTGTCTAGATATACTACACTATAATACTGTCTAGATATACTACACTATAATACTGTCTACATATACTAAACTAAACTACTGTCTAGAAATACTACACTATAATACTGTCTAGAAATACTACACTATAATACTGTCTAGATATACTAAACTAAACTACTGTCTAGATATACTAAACTAAACTACTGTCTAGATATACTAAACTACTGTCTAGATATACTAAACTACTGTCTAGATATACTAAACTACACTACTGTCTAGAAATACTAAACTACTGTCTAGATATACTAAACTACTGTCTAGATATACTAAACTACTGTCTAGATATACTAAACTACACTACTGTCTAGAAATACTAAACTACTGTCTAGATATACTAAACTACTGTCTAGATATACTAAACTACTGTCTAGATATACTAAACTACTGTCTAGATATACTAAACTACTGTCTAGAAATACTACACTATAATACTGTCTAGAAATACTACACTATAATACTGTCTAGATATACTAAACTAAACTACTGTCTAGATATACTAAACTAAACTACTGTCTAGATATACTAAACTACTGTCTAGATATACTAAACTACTGTCTAGATATACTAAACTACACTACTGTCTAGAAATACTAAACTACTGTCTAGATATACTAAACTACTGTCTAGATATACTAAACTACTGTCTAGATATACTAAACTACTGTCTAGATATACTAAACTACTGTCTAGATAAACTAAACTACTGTCTAGAAATACTACACTATAATACTGTCTAGAAATACTACACTATAATACTGTCTAGATATACTAAACTAAACTACTGTCTAGATATACTAAACTAAACTACTGTCTAGATATACTAAACTACTGTCTAGATATACTAAACTACTGTCTAGATATACTAAACTACACTACTGTCTAGAAATACTAAACTACTGTCTAGATATACTAAACTACTGTCTAGATATACTAAACTACTGTCTAGATATACTAAACTACTGTCTAGATATACTAAACTACTGTCTAGATATACTACACTACTGTCTAGATATACTACACTACTGTCTAGATATACTAAACTACTGTCTAGATATACTACACTACTGTCTAGATATACTACACTACTGTCTAGATATACTAAACTACTGTCTAGATATACTAAACTAAACTGCTGTCTAGATATACTAAACTACTGTCTAGATATACTAAACTACTGTCTAGATATACTAAATTACAGTCTAGATATACTAAACTACAGTCTAGATATACTAAACTACAGTCTAGATATAATAAACTGCTGTCTAGATATACTAAACTACTGTCTAGATATACTACACTATACTACTGTCTAGATATACTACACATACTACTGTCTTGATATACTACTGTCTAGATATACTAAACTACTGTCTAGATATACTACACTATACTACTGTCTTGATATACTACAGTCTAGATATACTAAACTACACTACTGTCTAGATATACTAAACTACTGTCTAGATATACTAAACTGATGTCTAGATATACTAAACTGTCTAGATATACTACACTATACTACGGTCTTGATATACTACAGTCTAGATATACTAAACTATATTACTGTCTAGATATACTAAACTATATTACTGTCTAGATATACTACACTACTGTCTAAATATACTACACTACTGTCTAGATATACTAAACTATAATACTGTCTAGATATACTACACTACTGTCTAGATATACTACACTACTGTCTAGATATACTAAACTACTGTCTAGATATACTAAACTACTGTCTAGATATACTAAACTACTGTCTAGATATACTAAACTACACTACTGTTTAGATATACTAAACTATATTACTGTCTAGATATACTAAACTATATTACTTTCTAGATATACTACTACTGTCTAGATATACTAAACTACTGTCTAGATATACTACACTACTGTCTAGATATACTACACTACTGTCTAGATATACTACACTACTGTCTAGATATACTAAACTAAACTGCTGTCTAGATATACTAAACTACTGTCTAGATATACTAAACTACTGTCTAGATATACTAAACTACTGTCTAGATATACTAAATTACAGTCTAGATATACTAAACTACAGTCTAGATATACTAAACTACAGTCTAGATATACTAAACTGCTGTCTAGATATACTAAACTACTGTCTAGATATACTACACTATACTACTGTCTAGATATACTACACATACTACTGTCTTGATATACTACTGTCTAGATATACTAAACTACTGTCTAGATATACTACACTATACTACTGTCTTGATATACTACAGTCTAGATATACTAAACTACACTACTGTCTAGATATACTAAACTACTGTCTAGATATACTAAACTGATGTCTAGATATACTAAACTGTCTAGATATACTACACTATACTACGGTCTTGATATACTACAGTCTAGATATACTAAACTATATTACTGTCTAGATATACTAAACTATATTACTGTCTAGATATACTACACTACTGTCTAAATATACTACACTACTGTCTAGATATGCTAAACTATATTACTGTCTAGATATACTACACTACTGTCTAGATATACTACACTACTGTCTAGATATACTAAACTACTGTCTAGATATACTAAACTACACTACTGTTTAGATATACTAAACTACACTACTGTTTAGATATACTAAACTATATTACTGTCTAGATATACTAAACTATATTACTGTCTAGATATACTACTACTGTCTAGATATACTAAACTACTGTCTAGATATACTAAACTACTGTCTAGATATAATAAACTACTGTCTAGATATACTACACTACTGTCTAGATATACTACACTACTGTCTAGATATACTACACTACTGTCTAGATATACTACACTACTGTCTAGATATACTACACTACTGTCTAGATATACTAAACTACTGTCTAGATATACTAAACTACACGACCACACTGTCTAGATATAAACTACACTACTGTCTAGATATACTACACTATATTACTGTCTAGATATACTACACTACTGTCTAGATATACTAAACTACGGTCTAGATATACTAAACTACACTACTGTCTAGATATACTAAACTACCCTACTGTCTAGATATACTAAACTACACTACTGTCTAGATATACTACACTACTGTCTAGATATACTAAACTACTGTCTAGATATACTAAACTAAACTGCTGTCTAGATATACTAAACTACTGTCTAGATATACTACACTATACTACTGTCTAGATATACTACACTATACTACTGTCTTGATATCCTACAGTCTAGATATACTAAACTGCTGTCTAGATATACTAAACTACTGTCTAGATATACTACACTATACTACTGTCTTGATATACTACAGTCTAGATATACTAAACTACTGTCTAGATATGCTAAACTACTGTCTAGATATACTACACTACTGTCTAGATATACTACACTACTGTCTAGATATACTACACTACTGTCTAGATATACTAAACTACTGTCTAGATATACTAAACTACTGTCTAGATATACTAAACTACTGTCTAGATATACTAAACTACTGTCTAGATATACTACACTACTGTCTAGATATACTAAACTACTGTCTAGATATACTAAACTAAACTGCTGTCTAGATATACTAAACTACTGTCTAGATATACTAAACTACTGTCTAGATATACTAAACTACAGTCTAGATATACTAAACTACAGTCTAGATATACTAAACTACTGTCTAGATATACTAAACTACACAACCATACTGTCTAGATATACTACACTACTGTCTAGATATACTAAACTACACTACTGTCTAGATATACTAAACTACCATCTAAATATACTAAACTGCTGTCTAGATATACTACACTACTGTCTAGATATACTAAAATACTGTCTAGATATACTAAACTACTGTCTAGATATACTACACTACTGTCTAGATATAATACACTACTGTCTAGATATACTACACTACTGTCTAGATATACTAAACTACTGTCTAGATATACTAAACTACACGACCATACTGTCTAGATATAAACTACACTACTGTCTAAATATACTAAACTACTGTCTATATATACTAAACTACACTACTGTCTAGATATACTACACTGCTGTCTAGATATACTAAACTACTGTCTAGATATACTACACTACTGTCTAGATATACTAAACTATATTACTGTCTAGATATACTACACTACTGTCTAGATATACTACACTACTGTCTAGATATACTACACTACTGTCTAGATATACTACACTACTGTCTAGATATACTAAACTATATTACTGTCTAGATATACTAAACTACTGTCTAGATATACTAAACTACTGTCTAGATATACTAAACTACTGTCTAGATATACTAAACTACTGTCTAGATATACTAAACTACTGTCTAGATATACTAAACTACTGTCTAGATATACTAAACTACTGTCTAGATATACTACACTACTGTCTAGATATACTAAACTACTGTCTAGATATACTACACTACTGTCTAGATATACTAAACTACTGTCTAGATATACTAAACTACACTACTGTCTAGATACTACACTACTGTCTCTAAACTATATTACTGTCTAGATATACTAAACTACTGTCTAGATATACTAAACTACTGTCTAGATATACTACTGTCTAGATATACTACACTACTGTCCAGATATACTACACTACTGTCTAGATATACTATACTACTGTCTAGATATACAGCACTATACTACTTTTTACATATACTACAATATACTATCATGCTGTCTAGATATACTAAACTACTGTCTAGATATACTAAACTATACTACTGTCTAGATATAATAAACTACACTACTGTCTAGATATACAGCACTATACTACTGTCTAGATATACTACACTATACTACTGTCTAGATATACTAAACTACTTTCTACATATACTACACTATACTACCACACGGGCAACATATACTATACTACCATACTGTCTAAATATACTATACTACCATACTGTCTAAATATACTACCATACTGTCTAAATATACTAAACTACGCTACTGTCTAGATATACTCAACTGAATGACTTTGGCTTCTCTCCATTCCGGAGGACAAAGACTTTCCTCTAGACACAGATTAAAGATATGACAGACAGGAGTGGCTATAGTCAGCTACCATCCTCAGTAGCTTTCCATCTAAGTTGTCAATGCCAGGAGGTTTCTCATTATTGATCGTTAACAAACAAAAAATACACCTCTCCCATACTAACTTTACAGATTTCAAACTTGCAAAGCTTTTCTTTCATTATTTGTTAATTTCTGCATGAATAGGATGGCTCACTGTTCGTTGTGGGCATTTCCTGTCTAAGTTTGTCCACTTTGCCAATGAGGTAATCAAAATAATTGGCAACATCAAAGGGTTTTGTGATGAATAAACCATCTGATTTGATGAAACATGGAGTTGAATTTGTCTTTCTGCCCATAATTTCATTTAAAGTATTCCAATGTTTTTTTCCCATAATTCTTTATATCATTGATATTCGTTTCATAATACAGTTTCTTCTTCTTTTTGTTGAGTCAAGTCACATCACTTCTCAATTTGCAGTAAGTCAGCCAGTCAGATGTGCAGCCAGATTTATTAGCCACTCTTTTGCCCCATCTCTTTCAACCATACAGTTTTTCAATTCCTCATCAATCCATGGAGCCTTAATAGTTTTAACAGTCAGTTTCTTAACAGGTGCTTGTTTATCAATAATTATAAAGAAGCAATTTCATAAAGTCATCAAGTGCAGCATCTGGACGCTCCTGATTAATCACAACATACCAACAAATATTTTTAACATCATCCACATAACATGTTGACCAGACCGGCCGCACGTGCGTCCTTGTGCGCCATCACGCGCATGTTGATGTTGTCCACCCGAACCAGACCTGATCAAGACACGCAGGTTTAAATATCAAAACCAACTCTGAAACAACTTTATAAATTTGGGGACAAGTCGAAAAGCATTAAACATTTATGGCTAGATAGCTAGATAGCTTGATGTTACTAGTTAATTTGTCCTGGGATATAAACATTGGGTTGTTATTTTACCTGAAATGCACAAGGACCTCTACTCCAACAATTAATCCACAGATAAAAGGGAAAACCAAGTTCGTTTCTAATAAACCAAATCAAACTTTATTTGTCACATGCACCGAATACAACAAGTGTCGACCTTATCGTGAAATGCTTACAAGTCAATGTGCGGGGGTACAGGCTAGTTGAGGTAATTTGTACATGTAGGTAGGGGTTGGGATATGTACATACGGTTACTGTGGGGACGACGTCGTCAATGCACTTATTGATGAAGCCGATGACTTAGGTGGTATACTCCTCAATGCCATTGGATGAATCCTGGAACATATTCCAGTCTGTGCTAGAAAAACAGTCCCGTAGCTTAGCATCTGCGTCATCTGACCACTTCCGTATTGAGCGAGTCACTGTGACTTGGGTGACTGGAGTCACAAACTCTCATTTGTTCAGAGTTGCCAAATGGAGGGTGAGGGAGAGTTTTGTACGCGTCTCTGTGTGTGGAGTAAAGGTGGTCTAGAGTTTCTTTCCCTCTGGTTGCACATTTAACATGCTGGTAAAATTTGGTAAAACTGATTTAAGTGTGCCTGCATTAAATTCCCCGGTCACTAGGAGCGCCGCTTCTGGGTGGTGGTAAATAGACGTCTACGAATAATATAGATGTGAACTCTCTTGGTAGATAGTGTGGTCTACAGTTAATCAACGAGTATTCTACCTCAGGCGAGCAATACCTCGAGACCTCCTTAATATTAGACATCACGCAACAGCTGTTATTGACAAATAGACACACCCCCCACCCCTTGTCTTACCGGACGTAGCTACTCTGTCCTGCCAATGCACAGAAAACACTGCCAACTGAACATTATTCGTGTCGTCGTTCAGCCCCGACTCGGTGAAGCATAAGATATTACAGTTTTTTATTTATTTAATTTAATCTTTATTTAACTAGGCAAATCAGTTAGTTAGGAGCAAATTCTTATTTACAATGACGGCCAACCAAAGGGCAAAAGGTATCCTGCGGGGATGGGGGCCTGGGATTAAAATAAATAAATAAATAAATATAAATATAGGACCAAACACATATCACAACAAGAGAGACAACACTACATAAAGAGAGACCTTAGACAACAACATAGCAGGGCAGCAACACATGACAACACAGCATGGTAACAACAACATGGTAGCAACACAACATGGTACAAACATTATTGGACACAGACAACAGCACAAAGGGCAAGAAGGTAGAGACAACAATACATCACGCAAAGCAGCCACAACTGTCAGTAAGAGTGTCCATGATTGAGTCTTTGAATGAAGAGATGGAGATAAAACTGTCCAGTTTGAGTGTTTGTTGCAGCTCGTTCCAGTCGCTAACTGCAGAGAACTGAAAAGAGGAGTGACCCAGGGATGTGTGCTTTGGGGACCTTCAACAGAATGTGACTGGCAGAACGGGTGTTGTATGTGGAGGATGAGGGCTGCAGTAGATATCTCAGATAGGGGGGAGTGAGGCCTAAGAGGGTTTTATAAATAAGCATCAACCAGTGGGTCTTGTGACGAGTATACAGAGATGACCAGTTTACAGAGGAGTATAGAGTGCAGTGATGTGTCCTATAAGGAGCATTGGTGGCAAATCTGATGGCCGAATGGTAAAGAACATCTAGCCGCTCGAGAGCACCCTTACCTGCCGATCTATAAATTATGTCTCTGGTTAGTTTGGCAGCTGGGGTGAAAGAGGAGCAATTACGATAGAGGAAACCAAGTCTAGATTTAACTTTAGCCTGCAGCTTTGATATGTGCTGAGAGAAGGACAGTCTACCTTCTAGCCACACTCCCAAGTACTTGTATGAGGTGATGTCAGTTAATGTCCCGTTGGTAGGATAGTCTCGAACGGAGATCATCCAGTTTATTCTCCAGTGATTGCACGTTGGCCAATAGAACGGATGGTAGAGGCAGGTTACCCACTTGACGACAAATTCTCACAAGGCACCCCAATCTCCTCCCACTGTTCCTCCGTATTTCTTCACGCGAATGACGGGGATTTTGGCCTGGTCTCGGAGAAGCAGTATATCCTTCGCATCGGACTCATTAAAGAAAAATCTTTGTCCAGTTTGAGGTGAGAAAATTGCTGTTTTGATGTCCAGAAGCTCCTTTCGGTCATAACAGACGGTAGCAGAAACATTATGTACAAAATAAGTTACAAACAATGTGAAAAATGGAATAGCGCAGTTGGCTAGGAGCCCATAAAATGGCAGCCGCCCCCTCTGGCGCCATTCTCTATCATGGTTCAAAAAATGGTTGGGAAGCACTCTACAATACTATCATACTGTCTATACACTATACTGACTGTTTACTATACTACCACACTGTCTATACTGACTGTTTACTATACTACCATACTGTCTATACTGACTGTTTACTATACTACCATACTGTCTATACTGACTGTTTACTATACTACCATACTGTCTATACTGACTGTTTACTATACTACCATACTGTCTATACTGACTGTTTACTATGCTACCATACTGTCTATACTGACTGTTTACTATACTACCATACTGTCTATACTGACTGTTTACTATACTACCATACTGTCTATACTGACTGTTTACTATGCTACCATACTGTCTATACTGACTGTTTACTATACTACCATACTGTCTATACTGACTGTTTACTATACTACCAAACTGTCTATACTGACTGTTTACTATACTACCATACTGTCTATACTGACTGTTTACTATACTACCATACTGTCTATACTGACTGTTTACTATACTACCATACTGTCTATACACTATACTGACTGTTTACTATACTACCATACCGTCTATACTGGCTGTTTACTATACTACCATACTGTCTATACTGACTGTTTACTATACTACCATACTGTCTATACTGACTGTTTACTATACTACCATACTGTCTATACTGACTGTTTACTATACTACCATACTGTCTATACACTATACTGACTGTTTACTATACTACCACACTGTCTATACTGACTGTTTACTATACTACCATACTGTCTATACTGACTGTTTACTATACTACCATACTGTCTATACTGACTGTTTACTATACTACCATACTGTCTATACTGACTGTTTACTATACTACCATACTGTCTATACTGACTGTTTACTATGCTACCATACTGTCTATACTGACTGTTTACTATACTACCATACTGTCTATACTGACTGTTTACTATACTACCATACTGTCTATACTGACTGTTTACTATGCTACCATACTGTCTATACTGACTGTTTACTATACTACCATACTGTCTATACTGACTGTTTACTATACTACCAAACTGTCTATACTGACTGTTTACTATACTACCATACTGTCTATACTGACTGTTTACTATACTACCATACTGTCTATACTGACTGTTTACTATACTACCATACTGTCTATACACTATACTGACTGTTTACTATACTACCATACCGTCTATACTGGCTGTTTACTATACTACCATACTGTCTATACTGACTGTTTACTATACTACCATACTGTCTATACTGACTGTTTACTATACTACCATACTGTCTATACTGACTGTTTACTATACTACCATACTGTCTATACTGACTGTTTACTATACTACCATACTGTCTATACTGACTGTTTACTATACTACCATACTGTCTATACTGACTGTTTACTATACTACCATACTGTCTATACTGACTGTTTACTATACTACCATACTGTCTATACTGACTGTTTACTATACTACCATACTGTCTATACTGGCTGTTTACTATACTACCATACTGTCTATACTGACTGTTTACTATACTACCATACTGTCTATACTGACTGTTTACTATACTACCATACTGTCTATACTGACTGTTTACTATACTACCATACTGTCTATACACTATACTGACTGTTTACTATACTACCACACTGTCTATACTGACTGTTTACTATACTACCATACTGTCTATACTGGCTGTTTACTATACTACCATACTGTCTATACACTATACTGACTGTTTACTATACTACCATACTGTCTATACTGACTGTTTACTATACTACCATACTGTCTATACACTATACTGACTGTTTACTATACTACCATACTGTCTATACTGGCTGTTTACTATACTACCATACTGTCTATACTGGCTGTTTACTATACTACCATACTGTCTATACTGACTGTTTACTATACTACCATACTGTCTATACTGACTGTTTACTATACTACCATACTGTCTATACTGACTGTTTACTATACTACCATACTGTCTATACTGACTGTTTACTATACTACCATACTGTCTATACTGACTGTTTACTATACTACCATACTGTCTATACTGACTGTTTACTATACTACCATACTGTCTATACTGACTGTTTACTATACTACCATACTGTCTATACTGACTGTTTACTATACCACCATACTGTCTATACTGACTGTTTACTATACTACCATACTGTCTATACTGGCTGTTTACTATACTACCATACTGTCTATACACTATACTGACTGTTTACTATACTACCATACTGTCTATACTGACTGTTTACTATACTACCATACTGTCTATACTGACTGTTTACTATACTACCATACTGTCTATACTGACTGTTTACTATACTACCATACTGTCTATACTGACTGTCTACTATACTACCATACTGTCTATACTGACTGTTTACTATACTACCATACTGTCTATACTGACTGTTTACTATACTACCATACTGTCTATACTGACTGTTTACTATACTACCATACTGTCTATACTGACTGTCTACTATACTACCATACTGTCTATACTGACTGTTTACTATACTACCATACTGTCTATACTGACTGTTTACTATACTACCATACTGTCTATACTGACTGTTTACTATACTACCATACTGTATATACTGGCTGTTTACTATACTACCATACTGTCTATACTGACTGTTTACTATACTACCATACTGTCTATACTGACTGTTTACTATACTACCATACTGTCTATACTGACTGTTTACTATACTACCATACTGTCTATACTGACTGTTTACTATACTACCATACTGTCTATACTGACGGTTTACTATACTACCATACTGTCTGTTTACTATACTACCATACTGTCTATACTGGCTGTTTACTATACTACCATACTGTCTATACACTATACTGACTGTTTACTATACTACCATACTGTCTATACTGACTGTTTACTATACCACCATACTGTCTATACTGACTGTTTACTATACTACCATACTGTCTATACTGACTGTTTACTATACTACCATACTGTCTATACACTATACTGACTGTTTACTATACTACCATACTGTCTATACTGACTGTTTACTATACTACCATACTGTCTATACTGACTGTTTACTATACTACCATACTGTCTATACTGACTGTTTACTATACTACCATACTGTCTATACTGACTGTTTACTATACTACCATACTGTCTATACTGACTGTTTACTATACTACCATACTGTCTATACTGACTGTTTACTATACTACCATACTGTCTATACTGACTGTTTACTATACTACCATACTGTCTATACTGACTGTTTACTATACTACCATACTGTCTATACTGACTGTTTACTATACTACCATACTGTCTATACTGACTGTTTACTATGCTACCATACTGTCTATACTGACTGTTTACTATACAACCATACTGTCTATACTGACTGTTTACTATACTACCATACTGTCTATACTGACTGTTTACTATACTACCATACTGTCTATACTGACTGTTTACTATACTACCATACTGTCTATACTGACTGTTTACTATACCACCATACTGTCTATACTGACTGTTTACTATACTACCATACTGTCTATACTGGCTGTTTACTATACTACCATACTGTCTATACACTATACTGACTGTTTACTATACTACCATACTGTCTATACTGACTGTTTACTATACTACCATACTGTCTATACTGACTGTTTACTATACTACCATGCTGTCTATACTGACTGTTTACTATACTACCATACTGTCTATAGACTATACTGACTGTTTACTATACTACCATACTGTCTATACTGACTGTTTACTATACTACCATACTGTCTATACTGACTGTTTACTATACTACCATGCTGTCTATACTGACTGTTTACTATACTACCATACTGTCTATACTGACTGTTTACTATACTACCATACTGTCTATACTGACTGTTTACTATACTACCATGCTGTCTATACTGACTGTTTACTATACTACCATACTGTCTATACACTATACTGACTGTTTACTATACTACCATACTGTCTATACTGACTGTTTACTATACTACCATACTGTCTATACTGACTGTTTACTATACTACCATACTGTCTATACTGACTGTTTACTATACTACCATACTGTCTATACTGACTGTTTACTATGCTACCATACTGTCTATACTGACTGTTTACTATACTACCATACTGTCTATACTGACTGTCTACTATACTACCATACTGTCTATACTGACTGTTTACTATACTGACTGTTTACTATACTACCATACTGTCTATACTGACTGTTTACTATACTACCATACTGTCTATACACTATACTGACTGTTCAATATACTACCATACTGTCTATACTGACTGTTTACTATACTACCATACGGTCTATACTGACTGTTTACTATACTACCATACTGTCTATACACTATACTGACTGTTTACTATACTACCATACTGTCTATACTGACTGTTTACTATACTACCATACTGTCTGTTTACTATACTACCATACTGTCTATACTGGCTGTTTACTATACTACCATACTGTCTATACTGACTGTTTACTATACTACCATACTGTCTATACTGACTGTTTACTATACTACCATACTGTCTATACACTATACTGACTGTTTACTATACTACTATACTGTCTATACTGGCTGTTTACTATACTACCATACTGTCTATACACTATACTGACTGTTTACTATACTACTATACTGTCTATACTGGCTGTTTACTATACTACCATACTGTCTATACACTATACTGGCTGTTTACTATACTACCATACTGTCTATACTGACTGTCTACTATACTACCATACTGTCTATACTGACTGTCTACTATACTACCATACTGTCTATACTGACTGTTTACTATACTACCATACTGTCTATACTGACTGTTTACTATACTACCATACTGTCTATACTGACTGTTTACTATACTACCATACTGTCTATACTGACTGTTTACTATACTACCATACTGTCTATACTGACTGTTTACTATACTACCATACTGTCTATACTGACTGTTTACTATACTACCATACTGTCTATACTGACTGTTTACTATACTACCATACTGTCTATACTGACTGTTTACTATACTACCATACTGTCTATACTGACTGTTTACTATACTACCATACTGTCTATACTGACTGTTTACTATACTACCATACTGTCTATACTGACTGTTTACTATACTACCATACTGTCTATACTGACTGTTTACTATACTACCATACTGTCTATACACTATACTGACTGTTTACTATACTACTATACTGTCTATACTGACTGTTAACTATACTACCATACTGTCTATACTGACTGTTTACTATACTACCATACTGTCTATACTGACTGTTTACTATACTACCATACTGTCTATACTGACTGTTTACTATACTACCATACTGTCTATACTGACTGTTTACTATACTACCATACTGTCTATACTGACTGTTTACTATACTACCATACTGTCTGTTTACTATACTACCATACTGTCTATACTAGGTGTTTACTATACTACCATACTGTCTATACACTATACTGACTGTTTACTATACTACCATACTGTCTATACTGACTGTTTACTATACCACCATACTGTCTATACTGACTGTCTACTATACTACCATACTGTCTATACTGACTGTTTACTATACTACCATACTGTCTATGCACTATACTGACTGTTTACTATACTACCATACTGTCTATACTGACTGTTTACTATACTACCATACTGTCTATACTGACTGTTTACTATACTACCATACTGTCTATACTGACTGTTTACTATACTACCATACTGTCTATACTGACTGTTTACTATACTACCATACTGTCTATACTGACTGTTTACTATACTACCATACTGTCTATACTGACTGTTTACTATACTACCATACTGTCTATACTGACTGTTTACTATACTACCATACTGTCTATACTGACTGTTTACTATACTACCATACTGTCTATACTGACTGTTTACTATGCTACCATACTGTCTATACTGACTGTTTACTATACAACCATACTGTCTATACTGACTGTTTACTATACTACCATACTGTCTATAGACTATACTGACTGTTTACTATACTACCATACTGTCTATACTGACTGTTTACTATACTACCATACTGTCTATACTGACTGTTTACTATACTACCATACTGTCTATACTGACTGTTTACTATACTACCATACTGTCTATACTGACTGTTTACTATACTACCATACTGTCTATACTGACTGTTTACTATACTACCATACTGTCTATACACTATACTGACTGTTTACTATACTACCATACTGTCTATACTGACTGTTTACTATACTACCATACTGTCTATACTGACTGTTTACTATACTACCATACTGTCTATACTGACTGTTTACTATACTACCATACTGTCTATACTGACTGTTTACTATGCTACCATACTGTCTATACTGACTGTTTACTATACAACCATACTGTCTATACTGACTGTTTACTATACTACCATACTGTCTATACTGACTGTTTACTATACTACCATACTGTCTATACTGACTGTTTACTATACTACCATACTGTCTATACACTATACTGACTGTTTACTATACTACCATACTGTCTATACTGACTGTTTACTATACTACCATACTGTCTATACTGACTGTTTACTATACTACCATGCTGTCTATACTGACTGTTTACTATACTACCATACTGTCTATACACTATACTGACTGTTTACTATACTACCATACTGTCTATACTGACTGTTTACTATACTACCATACTGTCTATACTGACTGTTTACTATACTGCCATGCTGTCTATACTGACTGTTTACTATACTACCATACTGTCTATACTGACTGTTTACTATACTACCATACTGTCTATACTGACTGTTTACTATACTACCATGCTGTCTATACTGACTGTTTACTATACTACCATACTGTCTATACACTATACTGACTGTTTACTATACTACCATACTGTCTATACTGACTGTTTACTATACTACCATACTGTCTATACTGACTGTTTACTATACTACCATACTGTCTATACTGACTGTTTACTATACTACCATACTGTCTATACTGACTGTTTACTATGCTACCATACTGTCTATACTGACTGTTTACTATACTACCATACTGTCTACACTGACTGTCTACTATACTACCATACTGTCTATACTGACTGTTTACTATACTGACTGTTTACTATACTACCATACTGTCTATACTGACTGTTTACTATACTACCATACTGTCTATACACTATACTGACTGTTTAATATACTACCATACTGTCTATACTGACTGTTTACTATACTACCATACGGTCTATACTGACTGTTTACTATACTACCATACTGTCTATACACTATACTGACTGTTTACTATACTACCATACTGTCTATACTGACTGTTTACTATACTACCATACTGTCTGTTTACTATACTACCATACTGTCTATACTGGCTGTTTACTATACTACCATACTGTCTATACTGACTGTTTACTATACTACCATACTGTCTATACTGACTGTTTACTATACTACCATACTGTCTATACACTATACTGACTGTTTACTATACTACTATACTGTCTATACTGGCTGTTTACTATACTACCATACTGTCTATACACTATACTGACTGTTTACTATACTACTATACTGTCTATACTGGCTGTTTACTATACTACCATACTGTCTATACACTATACTGGCTGTTTACTATACTACCATACTGTCTATACTGACTGTCTACTATACTACCATACTGTCTATACTGACTGTCTACTATACTACCATACTGTCTATACTGACTGTTTACTATACTACCATACTGTCTATACTGACTGTTTACTATACTACCATACTGTCTATACTGACTGTTTACTATACTACCATACTGTCTATACTGACTGTTTACTATACTACCATACTGACTATACTGGCTGTTTACTATACTACCATACTGTCTATACTGACTGTTTACTATACTACCATACTGTCTATACTGACTGTTTACTATACTACCATACTGTCTGTTTACTATACTACCATACTGTCTATACTGGCTGTTTACTATACTACCATACTGTCTATACTGACTGTTTACTATACTACCATACTGTCTATACTGACTGTTTACTATACTACCATACTGTCTATACACTATACTGACTGTTTACTATACTACTATACTGTCTATACTGGCTGTTTACTATACTACCATACTGTCTATACACTATACTGACTGTTTACTATACTACTATACTGTCTATACTGGCTGTTTACTATACTACCATACTGTCTATACACTATACTGACTGTTTACTATACTACTATACTGTCTATACTGGCTGTTTACTATACTACCATACTGTCTATACACTATACTGACTGTTTACTATACTACCATACTGTCTATACTGACTGTCTACTATACTACCATACTGTCTATACTGACTGTCTACTATACTACCATACTGTCTATACTGACTGTTTACTATACTACCATACTGTCTATACTGACTGTTTACTATACTACCATACTGTCTATACTGACTGTTTACTATACTACCATACTGTCTATACTGACTGTTTACTATACTACCATACTGTCTATACTGACTGTTTACTATACTACCATACTGTCTATACTGACTGTTTACTATACTACCATACTGTCTATACTGACTGTTTACTATACTACCATACTGTCTATACTGACTGTTTACTATACTACCATACTGTCTATACTGACTGTTTACTATACTACCATACTGTATATACTGACTGTCTACTATACTACCATACTGTCTATACTGACTGTTTACTATACTACCATACTGTCTATACTGCCTGTTTACTATACTACCATACGGTCTATACTGACTGTTTACTATACTACCATACTGTCTATACTGACTGTTTACTATACTACCATACTGTCTATACTGACTGTTTACTATACTACCATACGGTCTAAACTGGCTGTTTACTATACTACCATACTGTCTATACTGGCTGTTTACTATACTACCATACTGTCTATACACTATACTGACTGTTTACTATACTACCATACTGTCTATACTGACTGTTTACTATACTACCATACTGTCTATACTGGCTGTTTACTATACTACCATACTGTTTATACTGGCTGTTTACTATACTACCATACTGTCTATACTGACTGTTTACTATACTACCATACTGTCTATACTGACTGTTTACTATACTACCATACTGTCTATACTGACTGTTTACTATACTACCATACTGTCTATACACTATACTGACTGTTTACTATACTACCACACTGTCTATACTGACTGTTTACTATACTACCATACTGTCTATACACTATACTGGCTATTTACTATGTTTACTATACTACCATACTGTCTATACTGACTGTTTACTATACTACCATACTGACTATACTGACTGTTTACTATACTACCATACTGTCTATACTGACTGTTTACTATACTACCATACTGTCTATACTGACTGTTTACTATACTACCATACTGTCTATACTGACTGTTTACTATACTACCATACTGTCTATACTGACTGTTTACTATACTACCATACTGTCTATACTGACTGTTTACTATACTACCATACTGTCTATACTGACTGTTTACTATACTACCATACTGTCTATACTGACTGTTTACTATACTACCATACTGTCTATACTGGCTGTTTACTATACTACCATACTGTCTATACTGACTGTTTACTATACTACCATACTGTCTATACTGACTGTTTACTATACTACCATACTGTCTATACTGACTGTTTACTATACTACCATACTGTCTATACTGACTGTTTACTATACTACCATACTGTCTATACTGACTGTTTACTATACTACCATACTGTCTATACTGACTGTTTACTATACTACCATACTGTCTATACTGACTGTTTACTATACTACCATACTGTCTATACACTATACTGACTGTTTACTATACTACCATACTGTCTATACTGGCTGTTTACTATACTACCATACTGTCTATACTGGCTGTTTACTATACTACCATACTGTCTATACTGACTGTTTACTATACTACCATACTGTCTATACTGACTGTTTACTATACTACCATACTGTCTATACACTATACTGACTGTTTACTATACTACCATACTGTCTATACTGGCTGTTTACTATACTACCATACTGTCTATACTGGCTGTTTACTATACTACCATACTGTCTATACTGACTGTTTACTATACTACCATACTGTCTATACTGACTGTTTACTATACTACCATACTGTCTATACTGACTGTTTACTATACTACCATACTGTATATACTGGCTGTCTACTATACTACCATACTGTCTATACTGACTGTTTACTATACTACCATGCTGTCTATACTGACTGTTTACTATACTACCATACTGTCTATACACTATACTGACTGTTTACTATACTACCATACTGTCTATACTGACTGTTTACTATACTACCATACTGTCTATACTGACTGTTTACTATACTACCATACTGTCTATACTGACTGTTTACTATACTACCATACTGTCTATACTGGCTGTTTACTATACTACCATACTGTCTATACACTATACTGACTGTTTACTATACTACCATACTGTCTATACACTATACTGACTGTTTACTATACTACCATACTGTCTATACTGACTGTTTACTATACTACCATACTGTCTATACTGACTGTTTACTATACTACCATACTGTCTATACTGACTGTTTACTATACTACCATACTGTCTATACTGACTGTTTACTATACTACCATACTGTCTATACTGACTGTTTACTATACTACCATACTGTCTATACTGACTGTTTACTATACTACCATACTGTCTATACTGACTGTTTACTATACTACCATACTGTCTATACTGACTGTTTACTATACTACTATAATGTCTATACTGACTGTTTACTATACTACCATACTGTCTATACACTATACTGACTGTTTACTATACTACCATACTGTCTATACTGACTGTTTACTATACTACCATACTGTCTATACTGACTGTTTACTATACTACCATACTGTCTATACTGGCTGTTTACTATGCTACCATACTGTCTATACTGACTGTTTACTATACTACCATACTGTCTATACTGACTGTTTACTATACTACCATACTGTCTATACTGACTGTTTACTATACTACCATACTGTCTATACTGACTGTTTACTATACTACCATACTGTCTATACTGGCTGTTTACTATACTACCATACTGTCTATACTGGCTGTCTACTATACTACCATACTGTCTATACTGACTGTTTACTATACTACCATACTGTCTATACACTATACTGACTGTTTACTATACTACCATACTGTCTATACACTATACTGACTGTTTACTATACTACCATACTGTCTATACTGACTGTTTACTATACTACCATACTGTCTATACACTATACTGACCGTTTACTATACTACCATACTGTCTATACACTATACTGACTGTTTACTATACTACCATACTGTCTATACTGACTGTTTACTATACTACCATACTGTCTATACACTATACTGACTGTTTACTATACTACCATACTGTCTATACACTATACTGACTGTTTACTATACTACCATACTGTCTATACTGACTGTTTACTATACTACCATACTGTCTATACTGACTGTTTACTATACTACCATACTGTCTATACTGACTGTTTACTATACTACCATACTGTCTATACTGACTGTTTACTATACTACCATACTGTCTATACTGGCTGTTTACTATACTACCATACTGTCTATACTGACTGTTTACTATACTACCATACTGTCTATACTGACTGTTTACTATACTACCATACTGTCTATACTGACTGTTTACTATACTACCATACTGTCTATACTGGCTGTTTACTATACTACCATACTGTCTGTTTACTATACTACCATACTGTCTATACTGGCTGTTTACTATACTACCATACTGTCTATACACTATACTGACTGTTTACTATACTACCATGCTGTCTATACTGACTGTTTACTATACTACCATACTGTCTATACTGACTGTTTACTATACTACCATACTGTCTATACTGACTGTTTACTATACTACCATACTGTCTATACTGACTGTTTACTATACTACCATACTGTCTATACTGGCTGTTTACTATACTACCATACTGTCTATACTGACTGTTTACTATACTACCATACTGTCTATACTGGCTGTTTACTATACTACCATACTGTCTATACTGACTGTTTACTATACTACCATACTGTCTATACTGACTGTTTACTATACTACCATACTGTCTATACTGACTGTTTACTATACTACCATACTGTCTATACTGGCTGTTTACTATACTACCATACTGTCTATACTGGCTGTTTACTATACTACCATACTGTCTATACTGACTGTTTACTACACTACCATACTGTCTATACTGACTGTTTACTATACTACCATACTGTCTATACTGACTGTTTACTATACTACCATACTGTCTATACACTATACTGACTGTTTACTATACTACCATACTGTCTATACTGACTGTTTACTATACTACCATACTGTCTATACTGGCTGTTTACTATACTACCATACTGTCTATACTGACTGTTTACTATACTACCATACTGTCTATACTGACTGTTTACTATACTACCATACTGTCTATACTGACTGTTTACTATACTACCATACTGTCTATACTGTTTTCCTGTCAAACAAAGCCCTCGGCAGAGACATGAACATGCTAATAATATGATCCCACTATGGTGAGCTGGGGAGTTGGGGTGGAGATAAGTAATAACTCATCCTCGGCCTTGATATGTTGCTACGTGGCTACGGTTCATCGTCAGCCATTACAATCAGTGTGTCCCTGTGTGTGTGCGCGTGAAGCCTACCCGCAGCCTTGCCGTCCATGGGTGAGTTGGGGTGTCGTACGGTGTTGTTGCCCCGTGGTCGTCTCCTCCTGAAGAAGCCCCGTAGGATGCCACACTTCAGACTCTCCAGGAGGGAGCTCTTCCCACTGCCACAGTGACCCAGCAGCTTCAGCTTGACCCGGGGCTGGGGGGTGCTGGTGGGACGCAGGGCCTGGATGTAGCTGCCTTTATGGTTGTTCTGGAGAGGGGGGACGGGGAGCAATCAGATCATATAACAACTACTGAGTGAAGAGAAATACTACTATGGACCTGAGGTAGCGGTGGAAACTTTTATGAGCGGACACTTCCCTTCTGTCATATGCTGAGAAGGAGGGAGGGAGGGAGGGAAGGAGGGAGGATGGGAAGGAAGGAGGATGGGGGAGGGAAGGTGGGAAAGAAGAGAGGGAGGATGGGAAGGAAGGAATGGAAGGAGGGAGGGAAGGGAGGTAGGGAAGGAAGGAAGAGAGGGAGGGAGGATGGAGGGAAGGGAGGGAGGGAGGGAGGGAGGGAGGGAGGGAGGGAGGGAGGGAGGGAGGGAGGAAGGAAGGAAGGAAGGAAGGAAGGAAGGAAGGAAGGAAGGAAGGAAGGAAGGAAGGAAGGAAGGAAGGAAGGAAGGGAGGGAGGGAGGGAAGAAAGAGAGGGAGGGAGGGAGGAAAGGAAGGATGCATTTAACTAGTCAAATGGATGAGGTGAGTTTCTCTACAATGTAAAGCCTGTTCAGAGATGCTAAATAATACAACAACGGTTCATTACAATTCACTTTGTACCATATCATCAATATATGGACCAATAACCAGCAATTATACACAAGCACGTTCCTTCCTCTCCGGCAACTAAGTTAGGACGCCTGTATTCTGGGTGCAATGATACACCATCCAAAGTGTAATTAATATCTTCACCATGCTAGTCTATGTCTGCTTTAAAAAACATGTTTACCCATCTATCAATAGGTGCCCTTCTTTGTGAGGCATTGGAAAACCACTCTGGTCTGTGTAGTTGAATCTGTGTTCGAAATAACTGTACAGTTGAAGGCAGAAGTTTACATACACTTAGGTTGGAGTCATTAAAACTCGTTTTTCAACCACTCCACACATTTCTTGTTAACAAACTATAGTTTTGGCAAGTCGGTTAGAACATCTACTTTGTGCATGACACAAGTCATTTTTCCAACAATTGTTTACAGACAGATTATTTCACAAATTATTATGGAAAGCTTGTGGAAGGCTACCTGAAACGTTTGACCGAAGTTAAACAATTTAAAGGCAATGCTTCCAAATACTAATTGAGTGTATGTCAACTTCTGACCCCCTGGGAATGTGATGAAAGAAATAAAAGCTGAAATAAATCATTCTCTCTACTATTATTCTGACATTTCGCATTCTTACAATAAAGTGGTGATCCTAACTGACCTAAAACAGGGAATTTTTAATAGGATTAGATGTCAGGAATTGTGGAAAAACTGAGTTTAAATGTATTTGGCTAAGGCGTATGTAAACTTCTGACTTCAACTGTATGTGTGGGAAACAGAGATGAGGGAGTCATTCAAAAATGATGTTAAACACTATTATTGCAACTTATTATGTGACTTGTTAAAGCACATTTTTACTCCTGAACTTATTTAGACCTTAACAAAGGGGTTGAATACTGACTGAAGACATTTCAGCTTTTCATTTCATATTTTTTTGTAAAAATGTGAACTTTAAAATAATGGGGTATTGTGACAAAACAATCAATCTAAAACATTTTAAATTAAAGCTGTAACACAACAAAATGTGGAAAAAGTCAAAGGGTAAACATTTAAAAAAATAAATCTTTCCACTTTGACATTATGTGGTATTGTGTGTAGGCCAGTGACAAAAAAAATCTCAATTTAACTTATTTTAAATTCATGTCTGTTTCTAAAAACATATAATTCCACTTTTGACATTATACTTTCTGAAGGCACAGAGATAGAGATTCAATTCAAATTACACAAACCCACAAATAATTTGAAAACCAATATAATTTTGACAATTCTGAAGGCGGAATACCGCACGCAGTGTGCAATCACAGCAGCAACATGTGTGACCTGCTGCCACAAGAAAAGGTCAACCAGAGGGTCAGAAACACCAATGGAAATAGAACTTATTTATTACCCCGTCATTCATACATTGTACTATCTGCACATTGTCACAACACCAAATGAGCACGGGACCTGGCATGGGATGCTGGTTGAGGTTAAAGGGGCGGCAGGTAGCCAAGTGATTAGAGTGTTGGGCCAGATCAAATCCCCGAGCTGACAAGGTAAAAATCTGTCGTTCTGCCCCTGAACAAGGCGGTTAACCCCACTGTTCCTAGGCCGTCATTGATAATAAGAATTTGTTCTTATTAACTGACTTGCCTTGTTAAATAAAACGAATGATTTAAAGGTTCTATGTAATGTATTGTGGAGGACCACAGAGATGTGTGGTAGTACCTTCTTCAGTTTCCCCAGCAACACAGCAACATGCTCCTGCTGCTCCTGCACTGCCAAATCTTCTGCTGTTTTACCATCCTGAGGGAGAGAGAGGGAGGGACAGAGAGAGAGAGAAAGGGGGGAGAGAGAAAGGAGAGAGAAAGGGGGGAGAGAGAGAAAGGGGGGAGAGAGAGAAAGGGGGGAGAGAGAGAAAGGGGAGAGAGAGAAAGGGGAGAGAGAGAAAGGGGGGAGAGAGAGAAAGGGGAGAGAGAGAGAAAGGGGAGAGAGAGAAAGGGGAGAGAGAGAAAGGGGAGAGAGAGAAAGGGGAGAGAGAGAAAGGGGAGAGAGAGAAGGGGGGAGAGAGAGAAAGGGGGGGAGAGAAAGAGTGAGAAAAACACACACACGATGCTGTACAGTAGGGACGTAACTGTATAGATGTAACTGTATAGTAGGGATTACATTTAGGAACACACCCCGTAGTATAAACCAGCCTTTAGACTTGAAATCTTAGATTCACATGGCCTCACATGTGAACCCTTAAAAGAGATGGATGGGGCTAAGGCTTAAGAGGGTGTGAACGATGCTGAATGGGTGTAAACAAAGAAGAGCTCTCCACTAGGTACCAAAACAAGGGTCATTTTCTCAAAAGGGGGGTTACAAGTTGATCAACATTCAGAGCAGAATGACTTTCCCATTGTTCCTCAACTGTAGTGTAGAGAAACCATGTTGTAGCTCTGAGTCTCTACTTTGTAAAAAACACCATTTCAAATGTTGCTACATCAGACCGAATCGAGCCGGTTGGTCACATATCTAGTTTATATATAGCGGTCTAAGGCACTGCATCACTACAGTCCCTGGATTGATTCCTGTATCACATCCGGCCGTGATTGGGAGTCCCATAGGGCGGCGCACAATTGGCCCAGCGTCGTCCGGGTTTGGCCGGGGTAGGCCGCCATTGTAAATAAGACTTTGTTCTTAAACTGACTCGCCTAGTTAAATAGGCGTGGAGGTGTCATAATACCCATAAAACCTAGCGGTCAAACAGAGAAATGGTTCTAATCGTTTTTCCACCATTAATTTTTCCCTTTGGGGACTTTAGAAACACTTTAAATAAGGACTGTGTTTCGTGGAGGCTTACCCTGGTGTGACGTTTTGATAATCATGGAAATCGCTCCCTGATCAGGTGACTTTTATCAATATATCCACCTCTATTTACCCCCCCCCCCCCCAAAAAAAATGATGCTAATGTAGCTATGTTAAAGAACAACAAATTGAGACTACCGAATTGAGGCAAAAGTAAGAATCTCTGGATTAACTCTCTAATGTTAGCTAAACGTACTAATGAATAAGTTTGCTATTTTTTTTATTGACAATTCTGTGAACTGTCTTGTGTAAGTTTGAAATTGACACAATACCTGTTAGCAAAGGTGTCAGCTAGAGATGATGTGCAGGAGCTTGCTGGGATTTGTAGTTTTGCGTGATGTCTACTTTGACGCTAAATAGCATTTTTCAATCAGAGTAAATAGAGCCGATCATATATATATATATATATATTTCAAGAGTTACTACATGACTCCATATGTGTTATTTCATAGTTTTGATATCTTCACTATTATTCTAGAAAATAGTCAAAATAAATGACAACCCTTTAATGAGTAGGTGTGTCCAAACTTTTGACTGGAGTGAGAGAGAGAGCGAGAGAGTGATAGAAGAGAGAGAGAGAGTGATAGAAGAGAGAGAGAGAGAGAGAGTGATAGAAGAGAGAGAGTGATAGAAGAGAGAGAGAGAGAGAGAGAGAGAGAGTGATAGAAGAGAGAGAGAGAGAGAGTGATAGAAGAGAGAGAATTCAGACCCCTTGACTTTTTCAACATGTTGTTACATTACAGCCTTATTCTAAAATGGAATAAATATTTTTTTCCCCTTCAACAGTCTACACACACCTTTTTTTTTGCAAATGTATAAAACAATAACTGAAATTTGACAGTTATATAAGTATTCAGACTACTCAGTACTTTGTTGAAGAACCTTTGGCAGTGATTACAGCCTTTAGTCTTCTTGGGTATGACGCTACAAGCTTGGCACACCTGTATTTGGGAAGTTTCTCCCATTCTTCTCTGCAGATCCTCTCACGCTCTGTCAGGTTAGATGGGGAGCGTTGATGCACAGCTATTTTCAGGTCTCTCCAGAGATGTTCGATCAGGTTCAAGTCCAGGCTCTGGCGGGGCCACTCAAGGACATTCAGAGACTTGTCCCGAAGCCACTCCTGCGTTGTCTTGGCTGTGTGCTTAGGGTGGTTGTCCTGCTGGAAGGTGAACCTTCACCCCAGGCTGAGGTCCTGAGCGCTCTGGAGCAGGTTTTCATCAAGGATCTCTCTGTACTTTGCTCCATTTATCTTTCCCTCAATCCTGACTAGTCTCCCTGCCTCTGAAAAACATCCCCACAGCATAATGCTGCTACCACCATGCTTCACCGTAGGGATGGTTTCTTCCAGACAAGACACTTGCCATTTAAGAATGGAGGCCATTGTGTTCTTGGGGACCTTCAATGCTGCAGACATTTTTTGGTAGCCTTCCCCAGATCTGTGCCTCGACACAATCCTCTCTCGGAGCTCTACGGACAATTCCTCCGACCTCATGGCTTGGTTTTTGCTCTGACATGCACTGTCAACGGTGGCACCTTATATAGACAGGTGTGTGCCCTTCCAAATCATGTCCAATCAATTTAATTTACCACAGGTGAACTCCAATCAAGTTGTAGAAACATCTCAAGGATGATCAATGATCCACCTGAGCTCAATTTCAAGTCTCATATCAAAGGCTCTAAGTTTTGAATTCGGCGTCGTTTTCCATATCAGTTCATAAACTATGTGCCATGGAATCGGTACATCGAAAATCTCTTCCCAACTATTTTGCAGGTTATATGGCACAGATGTACATTTTTTTGGTCCTCAAATTAAAATGTTATACCTTTTTATTTATCACAATTCTCTTGAACCAGTTTTGGTCTAAAATGCCGAAAGACAAGCATGTGTGACATAACTGCACCAGTCCTATTTATGATATCATTTACAAAGATTATACATGTTTTTATTTATTTTTAATCAATTAGTATATTTGTTGTATTATTTGTTCTGTCTTTTCTGGTGGATTAAACTGAAATCAACTTTCTATGGCCCGTTTTAAAAATAGCGATATTTTGGAGAATATTTCATTTTCAAATAACCAAAAGTGAGAGGTTGTAAGGGAAAAAGACCATTCTGGAACACGGGGTGAGACTTCCTTACTAATCTGCTAGAGAACCAGTTCGGATTTAAGTATAACTTTTGTATGACTGAAGCCTTTAGTGGTCTAATATATTGCCAAATATATTGATAAAAGTCACCATGTCCGAGAGAGATTTCCATGGTTATCAAAACATCTCACCAGGGTTATTCTCCACGAAACACAGTCCTTATTTAAGCGTTTCTAAAATCCCCAATGTGAAAAATAAATGGAACCATTTCTCCGTTTGACCGCTAGGTTTTATGGGTATTATGTTCGCTCCACTGTGGGGCTCTATTCAGCATGGTATTGCTTCCTTTATGCCGAACAAACAGACAACAACCCAACAGGACACCAGAGAAACATCTTTCAGAGCTACCAGATCAACCCACTAGTTTCCATTTTAGATTTTTGATTTGCGACTCTGTGAAAGGTGCTGTGTGAATGTAATGTGGATGTAATGTGGATGTAATGTGGAGTTCCACAGAGATATGTGTTGGTACCTTCCATTTTCCCAGAAACACAGCTGCATGAAGGAATGATATAAAAGTTCCTATAAACTGGGTGGTTCGAGCCCTGAATGCTGATTGGCTGACAGCCGTGGTATACCAGACCGTATACCACGGGTATTGAAAAAACATTCCATTTCACTGCTCTAATTACGTTGGTAACCAGGTTATAATAATAAGGCACCTCGGGAGTTTGTGGAACATGGCCAATATATCATGACTAAAGGCTGTATCCAGACACTCCGCGTTGCACCTAATGACAGCCCTTAGCCGTGATATATTGGCCGTATACCACACCCCCTCAGGCCTTATTGCTTAAATATCTTACATTGGTGACGGCGTCTGTATTGGCCCCAGCTACACACAGGTGTCTGACTACCTCTAGAAGGTCGTTGATAGCTGCCATGTGGAGAGGTGTCCTGCCATACTGGAGAGAGACAGAGGTTAGAGGTCAGGGGTTAGAGGTCAGGGGTCTGACTACCTCTAGAAGGCCGTTGATAGCTGCCACGTGGAGAGGTGTCCTGCCATACTGGAGAGAGACAGAGGTTAGAGGTCAGGGGTTAGAGGTCAGGTGTCTGACTACCTCTAGAAGGTCGTTGATAGCTGCCATGTGGAGAGGTGTCCTGCCATACTGGAGAGAGACAGAGGTTAGAGGTCATCAGAGTGTTACGTTGGTACAGTTAGTGAAGTGTGACCGGCAAACCTAAAGTAAGGAGGAAAGCAAAATAACTTAAACAGGACTTAACCAATAGCATGCATCACAGACAGGACTTAACCAATAGCATGCATCACACAGACAGGACTTAACCAATAGCATGCATCACACAGACAGGACTTAACCAATAGCATGCATCACAGACAGGACTTAACCAATAGCATGCATCACACAGACAGGACTTAACCAATAGCATGCATCACAGACAGGACTTAACCAATAGCATGCATCACACAGACAGGACTTAACCAATAGCATGCATCACACAGACAGGACTTAACCAATAGCATGCATCACACAGACAGGACTTAACCAATAGCACGCATCACAGACAGGACTTAACCAATAGCATGCATCACAGACAGGACTTAACCAATAGCATGCATCACACAGACAGGACTTAACCAATAGCATGCATCACAGACAGGACTTAACCAATAGCATGCATCACACAGACAGGACTTAACCAATAGCATGCATCACAGACAGGACTTAACCAATAGCATGCATCACACAGACAGGACTTAACCAATAGCATGCATCACAGACAGGATTTAACCAATAGCATGCATCACAGGCAGGACTTAACCAATAGCATGCATCACACAGACAGGACTTAACCAATAGCATGCATCACAGACAGGACTTAACCAATAGCATGCATCACACAGACAGGACTTAACCAATAGCATGCATCACAGACAGGACTTAACCAATAGCATGCATCACAGACAGGACTTAACCAATAGCATGCATCACACAGACAGGACTTAACCAATAGCATGCATCACAGACAGGACTTAACCAATAGCATGCATCACAGACAGGACTTAACCAATAGCATGCATCACACAGACAGGACTTAACCAATAGCATGCATCACACAGACAGGACTTAACCAATAGCATGCATCACAGACAAGACTTAACCAATAGCATGCATCACACAGACAGGACTTAACCAATAGCATGCATCACAGACAGGACTTAACCAATAGCATGCATCACAGACAGGACTTAACCAATAGCATGCATCACACAGACAGGACTTAACCAATAGCACGCATCACACAGACAGGACTTAACCAATAGCATGCATCACACAGACAGGACTTAACCAATAGCATGCATCACACAGACAGGACTTAACCAATAGCATGCATCACACAGACAGGACTTAACCAATAGCATGCATCACAGACAGGACTTAACCAATAGCATGCATCACACAGACAGGATTTAACCAATAGCACGCATCACACAGACAGGACTTAACCAATAGCATGCATCACACAGACAGGACTTAACCAATAGCATGCATCACAGACAGGACTTAACCAATAGCATGCATCACAGGCAGGACTTAACCAATAGCATGCATCACACAGACAGGATTTAACCAATAGCACGCATCACACAGACAGGATTTAACCAATAGCATGCATCACACAGACAGGACTTAACCAATAGCATGCATCACAGACAGGACTTAACCAATAGCATGCATCACACAGACAGGACTTAACCAATAGCACGCATCACACAGACAGGATTTAACCAATAGCATGCATCACAGACAGGACTTAACCAATAGCATCACAGAGACAGGACTTAACCAATAGCACGCATCACACAGACAGGATTTAACCAATAGCATGCATCACACAGACAGGACTTAACCAATAGCATGCATCACACAGACAGGACTTAACCAATAGCATGCATCACACAGACAGGACTTAACCAATAGCATGCATCACACAGACAGGACTTAACCAATAGCATGCATCACACAGACAGGACTTAACCAATAGCATGCATCACAGACAGGACTTAACCAATAGCACGCATCACACAGACAGGACTTAACCAATAGCATGCATCACACAGACAGGACTTAACCAATAGCATGCATCACAGACAGGATTTAACCAATAGCACGCATCACACAGACAGGACTTAACCAATAGCACGCATCACAGACAGGACTTAACCAATAGCATGCATCACACAGACAGGACTTAACCAATAGCACGCATCACACAGACAGGACTTAACCAATAGCACGCATCACAGACAGGACTTAACCAATAGCATGCATCACACAGACAGGACTTAACCAATAGCACGCATCACACAGACAGGACTTAACCAATAGCATGCATCACAGACAGGACTTAACCAATAGCATGCATCACAGACAGGACTTAACCAATAGCATGCATCACAGACAGGACTTAACCAATAGCATGCATCACAGACAGGACTTAACCAATAGCATGCATCACAGACAGGACTTAACCAATAGCATGCATCACAGGCAGGACTTAACCAATAGCATGCATCACAGACAGGACTTAACCAATAGCATGCATCACAGGCAGGACTTAACCAATAGCATGCATCACAGACAGGACTTAACCAATAGCATGCATCACAGACAGGACTTAACCAATAGCACGCATCACACAGACAGGACTTAACCAATAGCATGCATCACAGACAGGACTTAACCAATAGCATGCATCACAGACAGGACTTAACCAATAGCATGCATCACAGACAGGACTTAACCAATAGCATGCATCACAGACAGGACTTAACCAATAGCATGCATCACACAGACAGGACTTAACCAATAGCATGCATCACAGACAGGACTTAACCAATAGCATGCATCACACAGACAGGACTTAACCAATAGCATGCATCACACAGACAGGACTTAACCAATAGCATGCATCACACAGACAGGACTTAACCAATAGCATGCATCACAGACAGGACTTAACCAATAGCATGCATCACAGGCAGGACTTAACCAATAGCATGCATCACAGACAGGACTTAACCAATAGCATGCATCACAGACAGGACTTAACCAATAGCATGCATCACAGACAGGACTTAACCAATAGCACGCATCACACAGACAGGATTTAACCAATAGCATGCATCACAGACAGGACTTAACCAATAGCATGCATCACAGGCAGGACTTAACCAATAGCATGCATCACAGACAGGACTTAACCAATAGCATGCATCACAGACAGGACTTAACCAATAGCATGCATCACAGACAGGACTTAACCAATAGCATGCATCACAGACAGGACTTAACCAATAGCACGCATCACACAGACAGGATTTAACCAATAGCATGCATCACAGACAGGATTTAACCAATAGCACGCATCACACAGACAGGACTTAACCAATAGCATGCATCACAGACAGGACTTAACCAATAGCATGCATCACACAGACAGGACTTAACCAATAGCACGCATCACAGACAGGACTTAACCAATAGCATGCATCACAGACAGGACTTAACCAATAGCATGCATCACTGTCGTGTTTACATTAATTCATAGAATCATAAATCATAGAATCATTTCCCTCTACTTGACCAACAGACCTGTCGCTACCAATAAGCTTGAGGAAACCAATAGTATTTTACCACAGATCTCTAAATGAATAAATACAAGGCGCTCAGGCTTTCAGACACACCACTCTTCCTGGGATACACATCACCTCCCACAATCCTTTGGGGGGGAAAGCTCTGCACAAAAATAACAGAAATGGCTTCAATCCAGTCTCAGAATACATGAATATCACAACACTGGTACCAGAACCAGAAGGTCCGTTATAATGGGATTATATTAGAGTCCTGTTTAGCAGAGAGAGATATGAAGCCTAGTCTGAAGTCATGTTTTTAGTGGAAAATAATGCTATTGATTGATTGACAGATTGAGGGACTGATAATAGATACCTTGCTGGGTAGGTTGAGCCCGGTTAATTGATTAATAAAATATAGAATCTCTACCTTGTTGGGCAGGTCGAGGGTTGCCTTGGCAGCACACAGTGTCGTGACAACGGGCAGGTTGCCGTCCTTACAGGCGATGTGCAGCGGCGTGTTGCCGTGGCGATCTTGATGGTCGACGGGGCAACGGTGACGGAGCAGACATCTGACCACCTGCAGTTGGCACCTCCTCACAGCCAGGTGGAGCGCTATGTGGCTGTCCTGAACACACGGTAACATGTCATAGATCTCTACCAGTACTAGTATAGTAATACTATATCCCAGTAATATTCTAGTATTATCCTAGTATTATACTAGTAATAGCATAGTAATATAGTAATAGCATAGTAATATAGTAATAGTATAGTAATATCAAAGTAATAATATAGTAATACCCTAGCAATAGTATAGTAATATAGTAATAGTATAATAATATCATAGCAATATCATTGTAATATTATAGTAATAGTATAGTAATATCATAGTAATAGTATAGTAATATCATAGTAATAGCAGAATAATAATATAGTAATATCATAGTAATAGTATAATAATACATAGTAATAGTATTGTAATAACGTCGTAATATCATAGTAATAGTATTGTAACATCATAGTAATATCATATTAATAGTATAGTAATATCATATTAATAGTATAGTAATATCATAGTACTAGTATAGTAACAGCATAGGACTAGTATAGTAATATCATAGTAATAGTATAGTAATACCATAGTAATATTAATACCATAGCAATAGTATAGCAATAGTATAGTAATATAGTAATAGCATAGTCATATCATAGGCACAACATAGCCCCGTCATAGTAATAGTATAGTAATACCATAATAATAATATAGTAATATCATAGTAATAGTACCGTATAGTAACATCATAGTAATAGTATAGTAATACCATAATAATAATATAGTAATATCATAGTAATAGTATAGTAATAATATAGTAATATCATAGTAATAGTACCGTATAGTAACATCATAGTAATAGTATAGTAATACCATAGTAATAGTATACCAATATCATAGTAATAGTATAGTAATACCATAGTAATAGTATAGTAATACCATAGTAATAGTGTGGTAACATCATGGTAATAGTATAGTAATATCATAGTAATATAGCAATAGTATAGTAATACAGTAATAGCATAGTAATACCATAATAATAGTACAGTAATACCATAGTAATAGTATAGAAATGTCATAGTATAGTAATATCATAGTATAGTAATATCATAGTACTTGTATAGTAATATCATAGTATAGTAATATCATAGTAATATCATGGTAATACCATAGTAATAGTATAGTAATATCATAGTATAATAATATCATAGTATAGTAATATCATAGTAATTGTATAGTAATATCATAGTAATAGTAAAGTAGTATCATAGTAATAGTGTGGTAATATCATGGCAATAGTATAGTAATAGCATAGCAATAGTAATAGTATAGTAATACCATAGTAATAGTATGGTAATATCATAGTAATAGTATAGTAATATCATAGTATAGTAATAGCATAGTAATAGTATAGTAATATCATAGTATAGTAATATCATAGTAATAGTATAGTAATATCATAGTATAGTAATAGCATAGTAATAGCATGGCAATATCATAGTAATATCATAGTATAGTAATATCATAGTAATAGTATAGTAATATCATAGTATAGTAATATCATAGTACTTGTATAGTAATATCATAGTATAGTAATATCATAGTATAGTAATATCATAGTAATTGTATAGTAATATCATAGTATAGTAATATCATAGTAATAGCATGGCACTACCATAGTAATAGTATAGTAATATCATAGTATAGTAATATCATAGTATAGTAATATCATAGTAATTGTATAGTAATATCATAGTAATTGTATAGTAATACCATAGTAATAGTAAAGTAATATCATAGTATAGTAATATCATAGTAATAGTATGGTAATAGTATAGTAATATCATAGTATAGTAATATCATAGCAATCGTATAGTACTAGCATAGTAATATCATGTCAATAGTATAGTAATATCATAGTAATAGTATAGTAATACCATAGTAATAGTAATATCATAGTAATAGTATAGTAATACCATAGTAATAGTAATATCATAGTAATAGTACTAGTATAGTAATGTCATAGTAATAGTACTATCATAGTAATAGTAATAGTATAGTAATATCATAGTAATAGTAATATCATAGTAATAGTAATATCATAGTAATATCATAGTAATAGTACTAGTATAGTAATATCATAGTAATAGTAATATCATAGTAATAGTACTAGTATAGTAATGTCATAGTAATAGTAATATCATAGTAATAGTAATAGCATAGTAATATCATAGTAATAGTAATAGTATAGTAATATCATAGTAATAGTAATAGTATAGTCATTGCATAGTAATATCATAGTAATAGTAATAGTATAGTAATATCATAGTAATAGTAATAGTATAGTAATATCATAGTAATAGTAATAGTATAGTAATATCATAGTAATAGTAATATCATAGTAATAGTAATATCATAGTAATAGTAATAGTATAGTAATATCATAGTAATAGTAATATCATAGTAATAGTAATATCATAGTAATAGTAATAGTAATAGTATAGTCATTGCATAGCCATAGCATTACCTTGTCAGTAGAGTTGAGGTCAGCTCCATGTTCTATCAGACACTCTACTATATCAGCGAACCCCCTGGCAGAGGCGGTGAGGAGGGGGCTCTCTCCCTCCCTGTTCTTGGCATTAACCTGGCACCCCGCCTGGCATAGTGTCCTGGCCACCGAGGAGTAGCCATGCCACGACGCACAGTGGAGCGGGGTCTCCTGTTCCTGATGAGGAGAGGGGGGGGTGGGTGGGTTATAGGGATTCCAACATGGCAGCTCCTAATCTAGCTGAAGTAGAGGAGGGGGTGGGGGGGGTTATAGGGATACCAACATGGCAGCTCCTAATCTAATTGAAGTAGAGGAGGGGGTGGGGGGTGGGGGGGTTATAGGGATACCAACATGGCAGCTCCTAATCTAGTTGAAGTAGCCTGACACCAGTCTGTTTGGGCCTTAATGCCACTCCTTTTCACGTTCAGTGGAATCAAAATGATCACAAAACTAACAAAACTATCTATCCTAATCACAACCTTAAACTTTGAAAAACTGGCCGTGGTTCTCTTTACAACTGACATGATCAACTAACATGCTCAACTGACATGATCAACTAACATTATCAACTGACATTATCAAATGACATTATCAAATGACATTATCAACTAACATTATCGAATGACATTATCAACTAACATTATCAACTAACATTATCAAGTCAACAACTATCTGTCAGAGAGAACAAGACAGCAGCATGGTGCTTTTCTAACGCTGCTGAACGGTTGGTTCAGAACAACGCTGCTATCCCTCCTGATCTAACGGTTGGTACAGAACGCTGCTATCCCTCCTGATCTAACGGTTGGTACAGAACGCTGCTATCCCTCCTGATCTAACGGTTGGTACAGAACGCTGCTATCCCTCCTGATCTAACGGTTGGTACAGAACGCTGCTATCCCTCCTGATCTAACGGTTGGTACAGAACGCTGCTATCCCTCCTGATCTAACGGTTGGTACAGAACAACGCTGCTATCCCTCCTGATCTAACGGTTGGTACAGAACGCTGCTATCCCTCCTGATCTAACGGTTGGTACAGAACGCTGCTATCCCTCCTGATCTAACGGTTGGTACAGAACGCTGCTATCCCTCCTGATCTAACGGTTGGTACAGAACGCTGCTATCCCTCCTGATCTAACGGTTGGTACAGAACGCTGCTATCCCCCCTGATCTAACGGTTGGTACAGAACACTGCTATCCCTCCTGATCTAACGGTTGGTACAGAACGCTGCTATCCCTCCTGATCTAACGGTTGGTACAGAACGCTGCTATCCCTCCTGATCTAACGGTTGGTACAGAACGCTGCTATCCCTCCTGATCTAACGGTTGGTACAGAACGCTGCTATCCCTCCTGATCTAACGGTTGGTACAGAACGCTGCTATCCCTCCTGATCTAACGGTTGGTACAGAACGCTGCTATCCCTCCTGATCTAACGGTTGGTACAGAACGCTGCTATCCCTCCTGATCTAACGGTTGGTACAGAACAACGCTGCTATCCCTCCTGATCTAACGGTTGGTACAGAACGCTGCTATCCCCCCTGATCTAACGGTTGGTACAGAACGCTGCTATCCCTCCTGATCTAACGGTTGGTACAGAACGCTGCTATCCCCCCTGATCTAACGGTTGGTACAGAACGCTGCTATCCCTCCTGATCTAACGGTTGGTACAGAACGCTGCTATCCCTCCTGATCTAACGGTTGGTACAGAACGCTGCTATCCCTCCTGATCTAACGGTTGGTACAGAACGCTGCTATCCCTCCTGATCTAACGGTTGGTACAGAACGCTGCTATCCCTCCTGATCTAACGGTTGGTACAGAATGCTGCTATCCCCCCTGATCTAACGGTTGGTACAGAACGCTGCTATCCCTCCTGATCTAACGGTTGGTACAGAACGCTGCTATCCCTCCTGATCTAACGGTTGGTACAGAACGCTGCTATCCCTCCTGATCTAACGGTTGGTACAGAACAACGCTGCTATCCCTCCTGATCTAACGGTTGGTACAGAACAACGCTGCTATTCCTCCTGATCTAACGGTTGGTACAGAACAACGCTGCTATCCCTCCTGATCTAACGGTTGGTACAGAACAACGCTGCTATCCCTCCTGATCTAACGGTTGGTACAGAACGCTGCTATCCCTCCTGATCTAACGGTTGGTACAGAACGCTGCTATCCCTCCTGATCTAACGGTTGGTACAGAACGCTGCTATCCCCCCTGATCTAACGGTTGGTACAGAACGCTGCTATCCCTCCTGATCTAACGGTTGGTACAGAACAACGCTGCTATCCCTCCTGATCTAACGGTTGGTACAGAACGCTGCTATCCCTCCTGATCTAACGGTTGGTACAGAACGCTGCTATCCCTCCTGATCTAACGGTTGGTACAGAACAACGCTGCTATCCCTCCTGATCTAACGGTTGGTACAGAACGCTGCTATCCCTCCTGATCTAACGGTTGGTACAGAACAACGCTGCTATTCCTCCTGATCTAACGGTTGGTACAGAACAACGCTGCTATCCCTCCTGATCTAACGGTTGGTACAGAACAACGCTGCTATCCCTCCTGATCTAACGGTTGGTACAGAACGCTGCTATCCCTCCTGATCTAACGGTTGGTACAGAACGCTGCTATCCCTCCTGATCTAACGGTTGGTACAGAACGCTGCTATCCCTCCTGATCTAACGGTTGGTACAGAACAACGCTGCTATCCCTCCTGATCTAACGGTTGGTACAGAACGCTGCTATCCCTCCTGATCTAACGGTTGGTACAGAACGCTGCTATCCCCCCTGATCTAACGGTTGGTACAGAACGCTGCTATCCCTCCTGATCTAACGGTTGGTACAGAACAACGCTGCTATCCCTCCTGATCTAACGGTTGGTACAGAACGCTGCTATCCCTCCTGATCTAACGGTTGGTACAGAACAACGCTGCTATCCCCCCTGATCTAACGGTTGGTACAGAACGCTGCTATCCCTCCTGATCTAACGGTTGGTACAGAACGCTGCTATCCCTCCTGATCTAACGGTTGGTACAGAACGCTGCTATCCCTCATGATCTAACGGTTGGTACAGAACAACGCTGCTATCCCTCCTGATCTAACGGTTGGTACAGAACGCTGCTATCCCTCCTGATCTAACGGTTGGTACAGAACAACGCTGCTATCCCTCCTGATCTAACGGTTGGTACAGAACGCTGCTATCCCTCCTGATCTAACGGTTGGTACAGAACGCTGCTATCCCTCCTGATCTAACGGTTGGTACAGAACAACACTGCTATCCCCCCTGATCTAACGGTTGGTACAGAACAACGCTGCTTTCCCCCCTGATCTAACGGTTGGTACAGAACGACTCTGCTATCCCTCCTGTCCCCAAGCCACTCCTGTGTTGTCTTGGCTGTGTGCTTAGGGTTGTTGTCCTGTTGGAAGGTGAACCTTCAACCCAGTCTGAGGTCCTCAGCTCTCTGGAGCAGGTTTTCATCAAGGATCTCTCTGTACTTTGCTCCGTTCATCTTTCCCCGCGATCCTGACTAGTCTCCCAGTCCCTGTCGCTGAAAAACATCCCCACAGCATGATGCTGCCACCACCATGCTTCACTGTCGGGATTGTGCCAGGTTTCCTCCAAACGTGACACTTGGCATTCAGGCCAAAGAGTTCAATCTTGGTTTCATCAGACCAGAGAATCTTGTTTCTCTTGGTCTGAGAGTCCTTTAGGTGCCTTTTGGCAAACTCAAAGCAGTGCCTTTTACTGAGGAGTGGCTTCCATCTGGCCACTCTACCATAAAGGTCTGATTGGTGAAGTGTTGCAGAGATGGTTGTCCTTCTGGAAGGTTCTCCCATCTCCACAGAGGAACTCTAGAGCTCTGTCAGAGTAACCATCGGGTTCTTGGTCACCTCCCTGACCAAGGCCCTTCTCCCCTGATTGTTTGGCCGAGCAGCCAGCTCTAGGAAGAGTCTTGGTGGTTCCAAACTTCTGCCATTTATGAACGATGGAGGCCACTGTGTTCTTGGGGACCTTCAATGCTGCAGAAATGTTTTGGTACCCTTCCCCAGATTTGTGCCTCGACACAATCCTGTCTTGGAGCTCTAAGGACAATTCCTTTGACTTCATAGCTTGGTTTTTCGCTCTGACATGCACTGTCAACTGTGGGATCTTATATAGACAGGTGTGTGCCTTTCCAAATCATGTCCAAACAATTGAATTTACCACAGGTGGACTCCAATCAAGTTGTAGAAACATCTCAAGGATGATCAAAGGAAACAGGATGCACCTGAGCTCAATTTCGAGTTTCATAGCAAAGGGTCTGAATACTTACGTAAAAACCTGTTTTTGCTTTGTCATTATGGGGTGTTGTGTGTAGATTGATAAGGATTTTTACATTTTATTTGATCAATTTTAGAATAAGGCTGTAACGAAACATAATGTGGAAAAAGTCAAGGGGTCTGAATACTTTCCGAATGCATTGTACCTCATCAGGTTAACACATGAGATTCCTCATCAGGTTAACACATGAGATACCTCATCAGGTTAACACATGACATACCTCATCAGGTTAACACATGAGATACCTCATCAGGTTAACACATGATATACCTCATCAGGTTAACACATGAGATTCCTCATCAGGTTAACACATGACATACCTCATCAGGTTAACACATGAGATTCCTCATCAGGTTAACACATGAGATACCTCATCAGGTTAACACATGAGATACCTCATCAGGTTAACACATGAGATACCTCATCAGGTTAACACATGACATACCTCATCAGGTTAACACATGAGATACCTCATCAGGTTAACACATGAGATACCTCATCAGGTTAACACATGAGATTCCTCATCAGGTTAACACATGACATACCTCATCAGGTTAACACATGAGATACCTCATCAGGTTAACACATGAGATACCTCATCAGGTTAACACATGAGATACCTCATCAGGTTAACACATGAGATACCTCATCAGGTTAACACATGAGATACCTCATCAGGTTAACACATGATATACCTCATCAGGTTAACACATGATATACCTCATCAGGTTAACACATGAAATTCCTCATCAGGTTAACACATGAGATACCTCATCAGGTTAACACATGAGATACCTCATCAGGTTAACACATGAGATACCTCATCAGGTTAACACATGAAATACCTCATCAGGTTAACACATGAGATACCTCATAAGGTTAACACATGAGATACCTCATCAGGTTAACACATGAGATTCCTCAACAGGTTAACACATGACATACCTCATCAGGTTAACACATGAGATTCCTCATCAGGTTAACACATGAGATTCCTCATCAGGTTAACACATGACATACCTCATCAGGTTAACACATGAGATACCTCATCAGGTTAACACATGAGATTCCTGATCAGGTTAACACATGACATACCTCATCAGGTTAACACATGACATACCTCATCAGGTTAACACATGAGATACCTCATCAGGTTAACACATGAGATTCCTCATCAGGTTAACACATGAGATTCCTCATCAGGTTAACACATGAGATACCTCATCAGGTTAACACATGAGATACCTCATCAGGTTAACACATGAGATACCTCATCAGGTTAACACATGAGATTCCTCATCAGGTTAACACATGAGATACCTCATCAGGTTAACACATGACATACCTCATCAGGTTAACACATGACATACCTCATCAGGTTAACACATGAGATTCCTCATCAGGTTAACACATGACATACCTCATCAGGTTAACACATGACATACCTCATCAGGTTAACACATGACATACCTCATCAGGTTAACACATGAGATACCTCATCAGGTTAACACATGAGATACCTCATCAGGTTAACACATGAGATACCTCATCAGGTTAACACATGAGATACCTCATCAGGTTAACACATGAGATACCTCATCAGGTTAACACATGAGATACCTCATCAGGTTAACACATGAGATACCTCATCAGGTTAACACATGAGATACCTCATCAGGTTAACACATGAGATACCTCATCAGGTTAACACATGAGATACCTCATCAGGTTAACACATGAGATTCCTCATCAGGTTAACACATGACATACCTCATCAGGTTAACACATGAGATACCTCATCAGGTTAACACATGAGATACCTCATCAGGTTAACACATGAGATACCTCATCAGGTTAACACATGAGATACCTCATCAGGTTAACACATGAGATACCTCATCAGGTTAACACATGAGATTCCTCATCAGGTTAACACATGAGATACCTCATCAGGTTAACACATGAGATACCTCATCAGGTTAACACATGAGATTCCTCATCAGGTTAACACATGATATACCTCATC
The DNA here is from genome assembly GCF_016432855.1 of Salvelinus namaycush. Taxonomy (NCBI): domain Eukaryota; kingdom Metazoa; phylum Chordata; class Actinopteri; order Salmoniformes; family Salmonidae; genus Salvelinus; species Salvelinus namaycush. Next base: position 78,306 of record NW_024059330.1, on the reverse strand, counting down.
AGGTTAACACATGAGATACCTCATCAGGTTAACACATGAGATTCCTCATCAGGTTAACACATGAGATTCCTCATCAGGTTAACACATGACATACCTCATCAGGTTAACACATGAGATACCTCATCAGGTTAACACATGAGATACCTCATCAGGTTAACACATGAGATTCCTCATCAGGTTAACACATGACATACCTCATCAGGTTAACACATGAGATACCTCATCAGGTTAACACATGAGATACCTCATCAGGTTAACACATGAGATACCTCATCAGGTTAACACATGAGATACCTCATCAGGTTAACACATGAGATTCCTCATCAGGTTAACACATGACATACCTCATCAGGTTAACACATGAGATACCTCATCAGGTTAACACATGAGATACCTCATCAGGTTAACACATGAGATACCTCATCAGGTTAACACATGAGATTCCTCATCAGGTTAACACATGACATACCTCATCAGGTTAACACATGAGATACCTCATCAGGTTAACACATGAGATTCCTGATCAGGTTAACACATGAGATTCCTGATCAGGTTAACACATGACATACCTCATCAGGTTAACACATGACATACCTCATCAGGTTAACACATGAGATACCTCATCAGGTTAACACATGAGATTCCTCATCAGGTTAACACATGAGATTCCTCATCAGGTTAACACATGAGATACCTCATCAGGTTAACACATGAGATACCTCATCAGGTTAACACATGAGATACCTCATCAGGTTAACACATGAGATTCCTCATCAGGTTAACACATGACATACCTCATCAGGTTAACACATGAGATACCTCATCAGGTTAACACATGACATACCTCATCAGGTTAACACATGACATACCTCATCAGGTTAACACATGAGATTCCTCATCAGGTTAACACATGACATACCTCATCAGGTTAACACATGACATACCTCATCAGGTTAACACATGAGATACCTCATCAGGTTAACACATGAGATACCTCATCAGGTTAACACATGAGATACCTCATCAGGTTAACACATGAGATACCTCATCAGGTTAACACATGAGATACCTCATCAGGTTAACACATGAGATTCCTCATCAGGTTAACACATGACATACCTCATCAGGTTAACACATGAGATACCTCATCAGGTTAACACATGAGATACCTCATCAGGTTAACACATGAGATACCTCATCAGGTTAACACATGAGATACCTCATCAGGTTAACACATGAGATTCCTCATCAGGTTAACACATGAGATACCTCATCAGGTTAACACATGAGATACCTCATCAGGTTAACACATGAGATACCTCATCAGGTTAACACATGAGATTCCTCATCAGGTTAACACATGATATACCTCATCAGGTTAACACATGAGATACCTCATCAGGTTAACACATGAGATCCTCATCAGGTTAACACATGAGATTCCTCATCAGGTTAACACATGACATACCTCATCAGGTTAACACATGAGATACCTCATCAGGTTAACACATGAGATACCTCATCAGGTTAACACATGAGATTCCTCATCAGGTTAACACATGACATACCTCATCAGGTTAACACATGAGATACCTCATCAGGTTAACACATGAGATACCTCATCAGGTTAACACATGAGATACCTCATCAGGTTAACACATGAGATACCTCATCAGGTTAACACATGAGATTCCTCATCAGGTTAACACATGAGATACCTCATCAGGTTAACACATGAGATACCTCATCAGGTTAACACATGAGATACCTCATCAGGTTAACACATGAGATACCTCATCAGGTTAACACATGAGATACCTCATCAGGTTAACACATGAGATTCCTCATCAGGTTAACACATGACATACCTCATCAGGTTAACACATGAGATACCTCATCAGGTTAACACATGAGATACCTCATCAGGTTAACACATGAGATACCTCATCAGGTTAACACATGAGATACCTCATCAGGTTAACACATGAGATTCCTCATCAGGTTAACACATGAGATACCTCATCAGGTTAACACATGAGATACCTCATCAGGTTAACACATGAGATACCTCATCAGGTTAACACATGAGATTCCTCATCAGGTTAACACATGATATACCTCATCAGGTTAACACATGAGATACCTCATCAGGTTAACACATGAGATTCCTCATCAGGTTAACACATGAGATTCCTCATCAGGTTAACACATGACATACCTCATCAGGTTAACACATGAGATACCTCATCAGGTTAACACATGAGATACCTCATCAGGTTAACACATGAGATTCCTCATCAGGTTAACACATGACATACCTCATCAGGTTAACACATGAGATACCTCATCAGGTTAACACATGAGATACCTCATCAGGTTAACACATGAGATACCTCATCAGGTTAACACATGAGATACCTCATCAGGTTAACACATGAGATTCCTCATCAGGTTAACACATGACATACCTCATCAGGTTAACACATGAGATACCTCATCAGGTTAACACATGAGATACCTCATCAGGTTAACACATGAGATACCTCATCAGGTTAACACATGAGATTCCTCATCAGGTTAACACATGACATACCTCATCAGGTTAACACATGAGATACCTCATCAGGTTAACACATGAGATTCCTGATCAGGTTAACACATGAGATTCCTGATCAGGTTAACACATGACATACCTCATCAGGTTAACACATGACATACCTCATCAGGTTAACACATGAGATACCTCATCAGGTTAACACATGAGATTCCTCATCAGGTTAACACATGAGATTCCTCATCAGGTTAACACATGAGATACCTCATCAGGTTAACACATGAGATACCTCATCAGGTTAACACATGAGATACCTCATCAGGTTAACACATGAGATTCCTCATCAGGTTAACACATGACATACCTCATCAGGTTAACACATGACATACCTCATCAGGTTAACACATGACATACCTCATCAGGTTAACACATGAGATTCCTCATCAGGTTAACACATGACATACCTCATCAGGTTAACACATGAGATACCTCATCAGGTTAACACATGAGATACCTCATCAGGTTAACACATGAGATACCTCATCAGGTTAACACATGAGATACCTCATCAGGTTAACACATGAGATACCTCATCAGGTTAACACATGAGATACCTCATCAGGTTAACACATGAGATACCTCATCAGGTTAACACATGAGATTCCTCATCAGGTTAACACATGACATACCTCATCAGGTTAACACATGAGATACCTCATCAGGTTAACACATGAGATACCTCATCAGGTTAACACATGAGATACCTCATCAGGTTAACACATGAGATACCTCATCAGGTTAACACATGAGATTCCTCATCAGGTTAACACATGAGATACCTCATCAGGTTAACACATGAGATACCTCATCAGGTTAACACATGAGATACCTCATCAGGTTAACACATGAGATTCCTCATCAGGTTAACACATGATATACCTCATCAGGTTAACACATGAGATACCTCATCAGGTTAACACATGAGATTCCTCATCAGGTTAACACATGAGATTCCTCATCAGGTTAACACATGACATACCTCATCAGGTTAACACATGAGATACCTCATCAGGTTAACACATGAGATACCTCATCAGGTTAACACATGAGATTCCTCATCAGGTTAACACATGACATACCTCATCAGGTTAACACATGAGATACCTCATCAGGTTAACACATGAGATACCTCATCAGGTTAACACATGAGATACCTCATCAGGTTAACACATGAGATACCTCATCAGGTTAACACATGAGATTCCTCATCAGGTTAACACATGAGATACCTCATCAGGTTAACACATGAGATACCTCATCAGGTTAACACATGAGATACCTCATCAGGTTAACACATGAGATACCTCATCAGGTTAACACATGAGATACCTCATCAGGTTAACACATGACATACATTATGCACTTGTCTCATTTACTTGCTGAAAATCTACACTTACTGAACAAAACATTAGGAACACTTTCTCTTTTAATGACAGACTGACCAGGTGAATCCAGGTGAAAGCTATGATCCCTTATTGATGTCACTTATTAAATCCACTTCAATCAGTGTAGATGAAGGGGAGGAGACGGGTTAAAGAAGGATTTTTACGCCTTGCGACAATTGAGACATGGATTGTGTATGTGTGCCATTAAGAGGGTGATTTGAGTGCCTTTGAACGGGGTATGGTAGTAGGGTAGTAGGTGCCTGGTGCACTGGTGCGTGTCAAGAACTACAACGCTGCTGGGTTTTTTACGCTCAAAAGTTTAATGTGTGTATCAAGAATGATACAGTATAGTATTCAGTACAAACTCAGAACGTACACTGTGACTGGTCTGTGTGTGTGTGTGTGTGTGTGTGTGTGTGTGTGTGTGTGTGTGTGTGTGTGTGTGTGTGTGTGTGTGTGTGTGTGTGTGTGTGTGTGTGTGTGTGTGTATACGTACCCTGTCTGAGAGGTCTGGGTTGGCATGGATACTACACAGGTATTGGACCACATCCACGTTGCCATAGCGAGCTGCCACGTGGAGGGCTGTCTCTCCACTCTGTAACAGCATCAACACGGGTCGTTACTCCTCAAAAAGCACCCAGAAAGTATTTCAACACCCACCATGTCAGATCGTTCTGAAATCATTTCTGTTGTTAGAAACAGATAAGATTAACATTCCTGCAACATTATTTTGTTGAAATAAAATTTGATTTTTTAAAAATTAAGTTCATTGATTGCACTCAAATTGCCCTTTTTAATTTATAGGATTCATACAATATGCAATAAATATAGTACCTAACATCCAATTTGGGCCAAACTCTTTAGTAACAGTGAGTTAGACATTGGAATCCAAAGACATGGTCAAAAGCCCCCCGCCCCACGCCAATCCCACCCCAACAACCAGTATATATATATATATACTATATATACCATCTAGTGGTCAGAACCTGGTAATACTAGGATGTAGGATGGGACAAAACTTCAATGACTCATTTCACTGAGCAGGGTAAACAAAACACCACCAGATTCACTGACAATACATTACATAAGATGAAGGAACAATATTCCAAGCCGTAGCTCCATACTACTGGTCAGACATACTGATACTACACTGAGTGTACAGAAAATTAGGAACACCTGCTTTTTCCATGACAGACTGAACAGGTGAATACAGGTGAAAGCTATGATCCCTTATTGATGTCACTTGTTAAATCCACTTCAATCAGTGCAGATGAAGGGGAGGAGACGGGTTAAAGAAGGATTTTTACGCCTTGAGACATCGATTGTGTATGTGTGCCATTCAGAGGTTGAATTAGCAAAACAAAACATGTAAGTGCCTTTGAACGGGGTAGTAGGTGCCAGGCGCCCCGGTTTATGTCAAGAACTGCAGTGCTGCTGGGTTTTTCACACTCAACAGTTTCCTGTGTGTATCAAGAGTGGTCCAAAGGACATCCAGCCAACTTGACACAACTGTGGGAAGCATTGAGGTCAACATGGGCCAGCATCCCTGTGGAACACTTGAGACACCTTGTAGAGTCCATGTCCTGACGAATTGAGGCTGTTTTGAGGGGAAAGGGGGACTCAATATTAGGAAGGTGTTTAATGTTTTGGTTGTTGGGGGGGGGGGGGGGTTGTTGTGGGGTGTGGGGGGGTCCCTGGATGACTTTTGACCTCTTCTTTGTATTCCTCATGTCTTACTCATTGTTACAAAACAGTTAGGTCCAAAACGGATGTTAGGTACTATATAAATTAAAATGGCCAATTTGGGTACATTCAATTCACTTAATTTCTCAAAGAACAAATTATACTTCAACAAAATAATGTTTCTGGCTCATCTGCTCTATTTCTAACTACAGAACATTCTAAATGTTGGGTGTCATGACACACACACACACACACACACACACACACACACACACACACACACACACACACACACACACACACACACACACACACACACACACACACACACACACACAGTCCTTCTGAAGTATAAACATCTAGGCACACCCAGAAACAATATTCTATTTCCATTGAAGGGTTCTGTGACGTAAAACACCAGTGTATCAGCTGATGCCATCCTGGCCAGTCGGTAGGCGTAGTGATCTAGAGAGGTGACGAGGCACTGAGAAAGGAGGAGTGAAGCGTCTCTAGCACAGTCTCCATGGCAACAGCAAATAAAGCAGATAAATCCAGGAATGATTGAACTCTGATGACGGGGCCTCCTGCCTAAAGGTAGTGTGTTAGGACTGGCATACTACTGTATAAGCGTGTAACCGACGGTTACGGATGAAGACCGTCATGAAAATAAACATTAAAACCGTATTATTAAAAAAATTATAATCACTGAACAAACAACCGAATGTAGACTAGATGGCCAGGCATTCGTGTAACAATTTGACTGGTAAACTCATGGGTACAACCGCAATGGCTGCCTGGTATTGTGATGCAATAACTTCCATGGTAACAGAATGTTATTCAAATGATGTTAACTGATGTCGCTCATGCAATTGAAAGCATCAGTTGAGTTGAATCAACAAATCACAGCTCGTGTCGATGGGTACACTTCCTGCTTTTACTTCCTGCTTTTACTTCCTGCTTTGCTCCTCGCAACGGCCGCCAGTCCACCCATTATGACATCACTGACTTGAATGGGGAAAATCATTCTATTCACGGCCAATTACCGTCATCCAAAACTCCATGACCGTCACAGCCGCAGTGTGTGGGGAGGAAGGGGGCGAGCCGCTCGAGGGGCCGGATGGACTGACTAGAGTGTGTTGTGAGAGGAAGGGGGCGAGCCGCTCGAGGGGCCTGATGGACTAGAGTGTGTTGTGATTGTGGTATTCAGGGCTCAGGGTGAGTGTGCGGGGAAATCACCTTATCTTGGACGTCCAGAGGGCAGGTCTTTTCATGCAGGAACCTGAGTGTCTCCACGTGTCCGTGTCTCCCTGCGTAGTAGATGGCGTTCGCTCCACTCTGAGGTTTAATGGGTACAGTCAGACACTGGGATGTGCAGCACACATGGTTGAAATGGGCAACGTGTGATTACTTACGCTACATTAGAATGGTTTGTAGTGTGTCTGTTACTCACACCTCATCACACCTTATCCCATCCAACTAGACGGCTGGTTTAACAGCTAGCCTTCAAATATTCTCCACCTCTCAAAACACTCCCTCACATTTAATCAAAGGAAGCCAAAAATGAAAAACATTTTGAACTTCTATGAACATTTGATAATATCTACACTACCGTTCAAAAGTTTGGGGTCACTTAGAAATATCCTTGTTTTTTAAAGAAACATTTTTGTTTCCACAAATTGAACCCACAAATGCTGATGCTCCAGATCCTCAACTAGTCTAAAGAAGGCCAGTTTTATTGCTTCTTTAAATCAGAACAACAGTTTTCAGCTGTGCTAACATAATTGCAAAAGTGTTTTGTAATGATCAATTAGCCTTTTAAAATGATAAACTTGGAGTAGCTAACACAACGTGCCATTGGAACACAGGAGTGATGGTTGCTGATAATGGGCCTCTGTAGATATTCCATTAAAAATCAGACGTTTCCAGCTACAATAGACATTTACAACATTAACAATGTCTACACTGTATTTCTGATCAATTTGATGCTATTTTAATGGACAAAAAATGTGGGCATTTCTAAGTGACCCCAAACTATTGAACAGTAGTGTATATATTTTTGTATTCTTGAGTGTCATTAAAATGAAACCCTAATCAAGAAGTCGACTGTGTGTTTTTTCTGTGTGTGAGTCCTGTCTGTGTGCACCTTGTCGTGGTAGTGTGTGTGTACCTTGTCGTGGTAGTGTGTGTGTACCTTGTCATGGTAGTGTGTGTACCTTGTCGTGGTAGTGTGTGTGTACCTTGTCGTGGTAGTGTGTGTGTACCTTGTCATGGTAGTGTGTGTACCTTGTCGTGGTAGTGTGTGTACCTTGTCGTGGTAGTGTGTGTGTACCTTGTCGTGGTAGTGTGTGTACCTTGTCGTGGTAGTGTGTGTGTACCTTGTCATGGTAGTGTGTGTACCTTGTCATGGTAGTGTGTGTACCTTGTCGTGGTAGTGTGTGTGTACCTTGTCATGGTAGTGTGTGTACCTTGTCATGGTAGTGTGTGTGTACCTTGTCATGGTAGTGTGTGTGTACCTTGTCGTGGTAGTGTGTGTGTACCTTGTCGTGGTAGTGTGTGTACCTTGTCGTGGTAGTGTGTGTACCTTGTCGTGGTATTGTGTGTGTACCTTGTCATGGTAGTGTGTGTGTACCTTGTCGTGGTAGTGTGTGTGTACCTTGTCGTGGTATTGTGTGTGTACCTTGTCGTGGTAGTGTGTGTACCTTGTCGTGGTAGTGTGTGTGTACCTTGTCATGGTAGTGTGTGTGTACCTTGTCGTGGTAGTGTGTGTGTACCTTGTCGTGGTATTGTGTGTGTAACTTGTCATGGTAGTGTGTGTACCTTTTCGTGGTATTGTGTGTGTACCTTGTCGTGGTATTGTGTGTGTACCTTGTCGTGGTATTGTGTGTGTACCTTGTCGTGGTATTGTGTGTGTACCTTGTCGTGGTAGTGTGTGTACCTTGTCGTGGTAGTGTGTGTACCTTGTCGTGGTAGTGTGTGTACCTTGTCGTGGTATTGTGTGTGTACCTTGTCGTGGTAGTGTGTGTACCTTGTCGTGGTAGTGTGTGTACCTTGTCGTGGTAGAGTGTGTACCTTGTCGTGGTAGAGTGTGTACCTTGTCGTGGTAGAGTGTGTACCTTGTCGTGGTAGTGTGTGTGTACCTTGTCGTGGTATTGTGTGTGTACCTTGTCGTGGTATTGTGTGTGTACCTTGTCGTGGTAGTGTGTGTACCTTGTCGTGGTAGTGTGTGTACCTTGTCGTGGTAGTGTGTGTACCTTGTCGTGGTAGTGTGTGTACCTTGTCGTGGTAGTGTGTGTACCTTGTCGTGGTAGTGTGTGTACCTTGTCGTGGTAGTGTGTGTACCTTGTCGTGGTAGTGTGTGTACCTTGTCGTGGTAGTGTGTGTACCTTGTCGTGGTAGTGTGTGTACCTTGTCGTGGTAGTGTGTGTACCTTGTCGTGGTAGTGTGTGTACCTTGTCGTGGTAGTGTGTGTACCTTGTCGTGGTAGTGTGTGTACCTTGTCGTGGTAGAGTGTGTATCTTGTCGTGGTAGAGTGTGTACCTTGTCGTGCTAGAGTGTGTACCTTGTCGTGGTAGTGTGTGTACCTTGTCGTGGTAGAGTGTGTATCTTGTCGTGGTAGAGTGTGTACCTTGTCGTGCTAGAGTGTGTACCTTGTCGTGGTAGTGTGTGTACCTTGTCGTGGGCCTGTATCTCAGCTCCTTTCCCCATCAGCACATCGATGATCTGAATGTTCCCACAGCCTGCTGCAATCAGGAGGGGGGGAGTCCCGTTCTACACACACACATGTTAACATGGGATCAGTGAATGTACACACACACACACACACACACACACACACACACACACACACACACACACACACACACACACACACACACACACATACACACATACACACACACACACACACACACACACAGAGAGAGAGAGACAGAGCTGTGTTCTCACCTTGTTGGGCTGGTTCAGGTCATAGCTGGTCAGTGAGGTCAGAAGGTGCTGCAGGCCAGGTACGTTGTTGTCGTTTATCGCATGGATTATAGCCTTCATCACAAAGGAGTCTTCCTCATCCTATTGACACACCACATGGGTTATTTGGTTTCCATCAGGTGTATGGTATCATCACACAGGCTCGGGTAACAGGATAATATGCTCTAGTGTTCTAGTAACATCTGGATGTGACCAAGTCCCTCTCAGAAAAACATGTTCTGTACTGGGGAGGGACAGACAGAGAGGGGGGTGGGGAGGGACAGATAGAGAGGGGGGGTGGGGAGGGACAGACAGAGAGGGGGGTGGGGAGGGACAGATAGAGAGGGGGGTGGGGAGAGACAGACAGAGAGGGGGGTGGGGAGGGACAGATAGAGAGGGGGGTGGGGAGAGACAGACAGAGAGGGGGGTGGGGAGGGACAGATAGAGAGGGGGGTGGGGAGGGACAGACAGAGAGGGGGTGGGGAGGGACAGATAGAGAGGGGGTGGGGAGGGACAGACAGACAGAGAGGGGGGTGGGGAGGGACAGATAGAGAGGGGGGTGGGGAGGGACAGACAGAGAGGGGGGTGGGGAGGGACAGACAGAGAGGGGGGTGGGGAGGGACAGACAGAGAGGGGGGTGGGGAGGGACAGACAGAGAGGGGGGTGGGGAGGGACAGATAGAGAGGGGGGTGGGGAGGGACAGACAGAGAGGGGGGTGGGGAGGGACAGACAGAGAGGGGGGTGGGGAGGGACAGACAGAGAGGGGGGTGGGGAGGGACAGACAGAGAAGGGGGGTGGGGAGGGACAGACAGAGAGGGGGGTGGGGAGGGACAGACAGAGAGGGGGGTGGGGAGGGACAGACAGAGAGGGGGGTGGGGAGGGACAGACAGAGAGGGGGGTGGGGAGGGACAGACAGAGAGGGGGGTGGGGAGGGACAGATAGAGAGGGGGGTGGGGAGGGACAGACAGAGAGGGGGGTGGGGAGGGACAGACAGAGAGGGGGGTGGGGAGGGACAGACAGAGAGGGGGGTGGGGAGGGACAGACAGAGAAGGGGGTGGGGAGGGACAGACAGAGAGGGGGGTGGGGAGGGACAGACAGAGAGGGGGGTGGGGAGGGACAGACAGAGAGGGGGGTGGGGAGGGACAGACAGAGAGGGGGGTGGGGAGGGACAGACAGAGAGGGGGGTGGGGAGGGACAGACAGAGTGAGGAGTGGGGAGGGACAGACAGAGAGGGGGGTGGGGAGGGACAGACAGAGAGGGGGGTGGGGAGGGACAGACAGAGAGGGGGGTGGGGAGGGACAGACAGACAGAGAGGGGGGTGGGGAGGGACAGACAGACAGAGAGGGGGGTGGGGAGGGACAGACAGAGAGGGGGGTGAGGAGGGACAGACAGAGAGGGGGGTGGGGAGGGACAGATAGAGAGGGGGGTGGGGAGGGACAGACAGAGAGGGGGGTGGGGAGGGACAGATAGAGAGGGGGGTGGGGAGGGACAGACAGAGAGGGGGTGTTACAGGGTCTGAGACGCCAAAGCCTCCCACCATTAGCTCTGACAAATTGAAAACCCTAGTCATTGCCCGCAGTATTAGACTTGAAAAGATTCCTAGATGCCCTTCCAGACTCCCTCCACCTACCCAAGGACGTCAGAGTACAAAAATTGGTTAACCACTTGACTGAGGAACTCAATTTAACCTTGCGTAATACCCTAGATGCAGTTGCACCCCTAAAAACTAAAAACATTTGTCATAAGAAACTAGCTCCCTGGTACACAGATAATTCCCGAGCTTTGAAGCAAGCTTCCAGAAAATTGGAACGGAAATGGCGTCACACCAAACTGGAAGTCTTCCCGACTAGCTTGGAAAGACAGTACCGTGCAGGATCAAGGGAGACACTCAAGTTTTTAAATGTGATTTCTCTTGACACATTGATGAAAATAATCATGGCCTCTAAACCTTCAAGCTGCATACTGGACCCTATTCCAACCAAACTATTAAAAGAGCTGATTCCTGTGCTCGGCCCTCCTATGTTGAACATAATAAACGTCTCTCTATCCACCGGATGTGTACCAAACTCACTAAAAGTGGCAGTAATAAAGCCTCTCTTGAAAAAGCCAAACCTTGACCAAGAAAATATAAAAAAAACTATTGGCCTATATCGAATCTCCCATTCCTCTCAAAACTTTTAGAAAAAGCTGTTGCGCAGCATCTCACTGCCTTCCTGAAGACAAACAATGTATACGAAATGCTTCAGTCTGGTTTTAGACCCCATCATAGCACTGAGACTGCACTTGTGAAGGTGGTAAATGACCTTTTAACTTCTTATGGCTGCAAGGCAAAGTGTTGAGTAGCCAGTGAAATCGTGCCCATTTCAAACGGCCTCCTACTCAAATCTTGCTCGTACAATATGAATATTATTATTCTTTTTGGATAGAAAACACTTTCTAGTTTCTAAAACAGTTGGAATTATTTCTCTGAGTGAAACAGAAGTCCTTCTGCAGCACTTTTCCTGACCAGGAAGTGAAATGTCAGAAATCGATGCTCTTTTCAACTTGATGCCTATACATGGTCTTGACACTTAGGAGTCTGCTGACACTCTATACGCCTTCCTATTGGTGTAAAGAGGATGTCAGAGAAGAAATTTTTGTGCTCATCTTGTTCTGTGGTGGAAAAAAACCAATTTCTTTGACGTGACCGTCCACTTCCGGTACTCTGAAGGAAGTGGGATTGACTTCTGTTTTGCCTTCGTAACGAACGGCTAACATCTCCGGCTCGAATTTTTTTTGATACATGTGACCATATCATCGTAATGTATGTTTTTTCAATATAGTTTAATCAGACTATTGAAACTTTATTCGGGAGTTTTGCCGTGTTCCGTCCTCTGACTGTGTTTACGTTGGAGAAATTTATGCCACTCGGCTAGTGCCAATGCTAATTGAAGAGGGAAATTTGCCATTCTGAATCGAAACAACGACTCATCTGGACAGAGGACACCTTCTTCAACATTCTGATGAAAGATCAGCAAAAGTAAGACCCATTTTATGATGTTATTTCATATATCTGTCGTGCATGTGAACTGGCCGTGGGCGCCCAATTGTGTCTGTCTATTGTAGCTACGCTAATATAGCGATACATTTTGTTTTCGCTGTAAAACATTTAATAAATCGGAAATATTGTTTGGAATCACAAGATGCCTGTCTTTCAATTGCTGCAGACTATGTATTTTTCAGAAATGTTTTATGATGAGTAATTAGCTATTTGACGTTGGTGTCTGTAAATATTATGGCTGCTTTCGGTGCAATTTCGGATTGTAGCTGAAATGTAAACTATGGTTTATACATGAAATATGCAAATTTTTCGAACAAAACATATGCTATACAATAAATATGTTATCAGACTGTCATCTGATGAATTTGTTTCTTGGTTAGTGGCTATTTATATCTTTATTTGGTCGAATTTGTGATAGCACCTGATGGAGTAAGAAACTGATGGAGTTAGAAAAGTTGTGTCTTTTGCTAACGTGGTTAGCTAATAGATTTACATATTTTGTCTTCCCTGTAAAACATTTTAAAAATCGGACATGTTGGCTTGATTCACAAGATGTGCACCTTTCATCTGGTGTCTTGGACTTGTTAATGTGTGAAAGTTAAATATAAAAAAAAAATAGATTTTGAATTTCGCGCCCTACACTTTGAGCTGGATGTTGTCATAAGTGTACCGGTGTCGGGCTGCCCCCGTAAAAGGTTAATGGCGTCAGACCGAGGCTCTGCATCTGTCCTCGTGCTACTAGACCTTAGTGCTGCTTTTGATACCATCGATCACCACATTCTTTTGGAGAGATTGGAAACCCAAATTGGTCTACAAGGACAAGTTCTGGCCTGGTTTAGATCTTATTTGTCGGAAAGATATCAGTTTGTCTCTGTGAATGGTTTGTCCTCTGACAAATCAACTGTACATTTCGGTGTTCCTCAAGGTTCCGTTTTAGGACCACTATTGTTTTCACTTTGGCAGCAGCTAATGGGGATCATAATAAATACAAAAAACCAAATACTATATATTTTACCTCTTGGTGATGTCATTCGGAAACATAATGTTAACTTTCACTGCTATTCGGACGACACACAGCTGTACATTTTGATGGAACATGGTGAAGCCCCAAAATTGCCCTCCCTGGAAGCCTCTGTTTCAGACATAAGGAAGCGGATGGCGGCAAATGTTCTACTTTTAAATTCCAACAAAACAGAGATGCTAGTTCTAGGTCCCAAGAAACAAAGAGATCTTCTGTTGGATCTGACAATTCATCTTGATGGTTGTACAGTCGTCTCAAATAAAACTGTGAAGGACCTCGGCTTCGGTTACTCTGGACCCTGATTTCTCTTTTAACGAACATATCAAGACTGTTTCAAGGACAACTTTTTCCCCATCTACGTAACATTGCAAAAATCTGAAACTTTCTGTCCAAAAATGATGCAGAAAAATGTATCCATGCTTTTGTCACTTCTAGATTAGACTACTGCAATGCTCTACTTTCCGGCTACCTGGATAAAGCACTAAATAAACTTCAGTTAGTGCTAAATACGGCTGCTAGAATCCTGACTAGAACCAACATTTTCTTTCATATTACTCCAGTGCTAGCCTCTCTACACTGGCTTCCTGTTAAGGCTAGGGCTGATTTCAAGGTTTTACTACAAAGCATTACATGGGCTTGCTCCTACCTATCTTTCCGATTTGGTCCTGCCGTACATACCTACACGTACGCTACGGTCACAAGACGCAGGCCTCCTTATTGTCCCTAGAATTTCTAAGCAAACAGCTGGAGGCAGGGCTTTCTCCTATAGATCTCCATTTTTATGGAATGGTCTGCCTACCCATGTGAGAGACGCAGACTTGGTCTCAACCTTTAAGTCTTTACTGAAGACTCATCTCTTCAGTAGGTCCTATGATTGAGTGTAGTCTGGCCCAGGGGTGTGAAGGTGAACAGAAAGGCTCTGGAGCGACACACCACCCTTGCTGTGTCTGCCTGGCCGGTTCCCCTCTCTCCACTGGGATTCTCTGCCTCTAACCCTATTACAGGGGCTGAGTCACTGGCTTACTGATGCTCTTCCATGCCGTCCCTAGGAGGGGTGCGTCACTTGAGTGGGTTGAGTCACTGACGTGATCTTCCTGTCCGGGTTGGCGCCCCCCTCGGGTTTGTGCCGTGGGGGAGATCTTTGTGGGCTATACTCTGCCTTGTCTCAGGGTGGTAAGTTGGTGGCTTGAAGATATCCCTCTAGTGGTGTGGGGGCTGTGCTGGCAGTGGGTGGGGTTATATCCTGACTGGTTGGCCCTGTCCTTGGGTATTGTCGGACGTGGCCACAGTGTCTCCTGACACCTCCTGTCTCAGCCTCCAGTATTTATGCTGCAATAGTTTATGTGTTGGGGGGCTAGGGTCAGTCTGTTATATCTGGAGTATTTCTCCGGTCTTATCCGGTGTCCTGTGTGAATTTAAGTATGCTAACTCTCTCTCTCCCTCTCTTCTCTCAGAGGACCTGAGCCCTAGGACCATGCCTCAGGACTACCTGGCTGGATGACTCCTTGCTGTCCCCAGTCCACCTGCGTCCCCAGTCTACCCAGGTCCACCTGCTGCTGCTCCAGTTTCAACCGTTCTGCCTGCGGCTATGGAACCTTGACCTGTTCACCAGATGTGCTACCTTGTCCCGGACCTGCTGTTTTCAACTGTCTCTCTCTACCGCACCTGCTGTCTCTAACTCTGAATGATCGGCTATGAAAAGCCAACTGACATTTACTCCTGAGGTGCTGACTTGCTGCACCCTCGACAACTACTGTGATTGTTATTACTTGACCATGCTGGTCATTTATGAACATTTGAACATCTTGGCCATGTTCTGTTATAATCTCCACCCGGCACAGCCAGAAGAGGACTGGCCACCCCTCATAGCCTGGTTCCTCTCTAGGTTTCTTCCTAGGTTTTGGCCTTTCTAGGGAGTTTTTCCTAGCCACCGTGCTTCTACACCTGCATTGCTTGTTGTTTGGGGTTTTAGGCTGGGTTTCTGTACAGCACTTTGTGACATCAGCTGATGTAAGAAGGGCTATATAAATACATTAGATTTGATTGATTGAGGAGAGGCATACAGAGAGGGGGGTGGGGAGGGGATTACACTACCCTCCATCCAACCCAGACACTACCCTCCATCCTACCAGGCACTACCCTCCATCCTACCCAGACACTACCCTCCATCCTACCCAGGCACTACCCTCCATCCTCCCAGACACTACCCTCCATCCTACCAGTAACTACCCTCCATCCTACCAGTAACTACCCTCCATCCTACCAGACACTACCCTCCATCCTACCCAGACACTACCCTCCATCCTACCAGACACTACGCTCCATCCTACCCAGACACTACCCTCCATCCTACCAGACACTACCCTCCATCCTACCCAGACACTACCCTCCATCCTACCCAGACACTACCTCCATCCTACCCAGACGCCTACCCTCCATCCTACCAGACACTACCCTCCATCCTACCCGACACTACCCTCCATCCTACCCAGACACTACCCTCCATCCTACCAGGCACTACCCTCCATCCTCCCAGACACTACCCTCCATCCTACCCAGACATTACCCTCCATCCTACCAGGCACTACACTCCATCCTCCCAGACACTACCCTCCATCCTACCCAGACAATATCATCCATTCTCCACGATTCTACTAACTATCATTCTACCCAGTGGTTTCAGGAAGTAACCAACAGCAGTTGAGGAAGTAACCCACAGCAGTTGAGGAAGTAACCAGCAGCAGTTTCAGGAAGTAACCAACAGCAGTTGAGGAAGTAACCAACAGCAGTTTCAGGAAGTAACCAACAGCAGTTGAGGAAGTAAACAACAGCAGTTGAGGAAGTAACCAACAGCAGTTTCAGGAAGTAACCAACAGTAGTTGAGGAAGTAACCAACAGCAGTTTCAGGAAGTAACCAACAGCAGTTTCAGGAAGTAACCAACAGCAGTTTCAGGAAGTAACCAACAGCAGTTGAGGAAGTAACCAACAGCAGTTGAGGAAGTAACCAACAGCAGTTGAGGAAGTAACCAACAGCAGTTGAGGAAGTAACCAACAGCAGTTGAGGAAGTAACCAACAGCAGTTGAGGAAGTAACCAACAGCAGTTTCAGGAAGTAACCAACAGCAGTTGAGGAAGTAACCAACAGCAGTTTCAGGAAGTAACCAACAACAGTTTCAGGAAGTAACCAACAGCAGTTGAGGAAGTAACCAACAGCAGTTTCAGGAAGTAACCAACAGCAGTTTCAGGAAGTAACCAACAGCAGTTGAGGAAGTAACCAACAGCAGTTTCAGGAAGTAACCAACAGCAGTTGAGGAAGTAACCAACAGCAGTTTCAGGAAGTAACCAACAGCAGTTGAGGAAGTAACCAACAGCAGTTTCAGGAAGTAACCAACAGCAGTTTCAGGAAGTAACCAACAGCAGTTTCAGGAAGTAACCATACAGCAGTTGAGGAAGTAACCATACAGCAGTTGAGGAAGTAACCTACAGCAGTTGAGGAAGTAACCAACAGCAGTTGAGGAAGTAACCTACAGCAGTTGAGGAAGTAACCAACAGCAGTTGAGGAAGTAACCAACAGCAGTTGAGGAAGTAACCTACAGCAGTTTCAGGAAGTAACCAACAGCAGTTGAGGAAGTAACCAACAGCAGTTGAGGAAGTAACCAACAGCAGTTGAGGAAGTAACCAACAGCAGTTGAGGAAGTAACCTACAGCAGTTGAGGAAGTAACCATACAGCAGTTGAGGAAGTAACCTACAGCAGTTGAGGAAGTAACCAACAGCAGTTGAGGAAGTAACCAACAGCAGTTGAGGAAGTAACCAACTGTGTAAAGTTTAGATGGGTAAATTGATAACGCTGATAAGGCAAATCACTAACCTTCAACCAGTATGTGGGTGGGGAGGGGGGTCTCTATGCTTTTACATGGTACTTCATAAGGATCTGACTAAACGTAGGGCACCACCACATAGGGAACAGGGTGGAATAGAGTTGTCACCGGTGGGTGTGATTTGTGTATGTATATGAATGTGTGTGTGTGTGTCTAGGACAGGGGGTGTTCTTACCAGCGTGTCATCACTGCGAGCCACACTCATGTTGCTTCTAGACAGGAAGGAGCGAGAGAGACGGTTACACAACGAGATGAGGCGCACCGATTGCTGGAAGATAGGAGAGAAGAGAGAAACAGAATGTTAGGATGGAGGAGAGAAGAGAATGCTATGGAGTTTCTCCTAGCCACCTATATACAGAAGAGGACTGGCCACCCCTCATAGCCTAAATTTGATTTGATGTAGTGCAGTGAGCTCATCCTAACACCCTCAGAGCTCACTACGCCACACCCTCAGAGCTCACTACGCCACACCCTCAGAGCTCACTACGCCACACCCTCAGAGCTCACTACGCCACACCCTCAGAGCTCACTACGCCACACCCTCAGAGCTCACTACGCCACACCCCCAGAGCTCACTACGCCACACCCTCAGAGCTCACTACGCCACACCCTCAGAGCTCACTACGCCACACCCCCAGAGCTCACTACGCCACACCCTCACAGCTCACTACGCCACACCCCCAGAGCTCACTACGCCACACCCTCACAGCTCACTACGCCACACCCTCAGAGCTCACTACACCACACCCTCACAGCTCACTACGCCACACCCTCAGAGCTCACTACGCCACACCCTCAGAGCTCACTACGCCACACCCTCAGAGCTCACTACACCACACCAGCTCACTAAACAACACTAGAGTGACTAAGCTAAACAGACAAGCTTTGTTTGACGGTTTTCAGGCTCTTAGGGCTTTGTCATTTCTGTCTGAATTATGTTGAATCCTAACCAGACGCATCTCAATATGATGGACAATGTCATTGGACAGAGAGAAGGAGAGAGAGAGAGAGAGAAACAGGGAGAGTGAGATATAGATAGAAGAGATAGAAGAGAGAGGGAGATAGAAGGGAGAGAGATAGAAGAGATAGAGAGATAGAAGAGAGAGTGATAAAAAGACAGACAGAGGGAGAGAGATATAGATAGAAGAGAGAGATAGAAGAGAGAGGGAGAGAGGGAGAGAGAGATATGAGAGATAGAGAGATAGGAGAGAGATAGAAGAGATAGAGAGATAGGAGAGAGATATAAGAGATAGAAGGGATAAAAAGACAGAGGGAGAGAGATAAATGTACCTTCCATTTCCTCCGAGCAGCAAACTTCTTAAACTTCTCCATGTTGACAGCAGACTCCTTCCTGCTGAGAGCCTGCTGGGAGTCCTTTGGCTGATTGGACAAACAGGAACATATATGACTAATCAGATCAATAGATTACATCCACTTATCAATACTTTTTATATTGATCATATTGTGTATCATTCTGCTACCCTTTGTTTTCAAGTAGGATTTTATGAAGTGAATGAACACTCATTCCCTGTATAAAGTGAATAAAGAAATAACTTATCCTGTGTGTGTGTGTGTGTGTGTGTGTGTGTGTGTGTGTGTGTGTGTGTGTGTGTGTGTGTGTGTGTGTGTGTGTTAGACAGACCTTGATCCAGGGATGAAGTAGACTGTCCTGGATGGTCATTCTCTTTCTGAAAAAGACACGACAGTTAGGGTTAGGAAGGGAACAGGGGTTAGGAAGGGAACAGGGGTTAGGAAGGGAACAGGGGTTAGGAAAGGAACAGGGGGTTAGGAAAGGAACAGGGGTTAGGAAAGGAACAGGGGTTAGGAAAGGAACAGGGGTTAGGAAAGGAACAGGGGTTAGGAAGGGAACAGGGGTTAGGAAAGGAACAGGGGTTAGGAAAGGAACAGGGGTTAGGAAGGGAACAGGGGTTAGGAAGGGAACAGGGGGTTAGGAAGGGAACAGGGGGTTAGGAAGGGAACAGGGGTTAGGAAGGGAACAGGGGTTAGGAAAGGAACAGGGGTTAGGAAAGGAACAGGGGGTTAGGAAAGGAACAGGGGTTAGGAAGGGAACAGGGGTTAGGAAGGGAACAGGGGTTAGGAAGGGAACAGGGGTTAGGAAGGGAACAGGGGTTAGGAAGGGAACAGGGGTTAGGAAG
This sequence comes from Salvelinus namaycush, assembly GCF_016432855.1. Taxonomy (NCBI): domain Eukaryota; kingdom Metazoa; phylum Chordata; class Actinopteri; order Salmoniformes; family Salmonidae; genus Salvelinus; species Salvelinus namaycush. The sequence continues at coordinate 58,566 of NW_024059330.1, read as the reverse complement.
GGAACAGGGGTTAGGAAGGGAACAGGGGTTAGGAAGGGAACAGGGGTTAGGAAGGGAACAGGGGGTTAGGAAGGGAACAGGGGTTAGGAAAGGAACAGGGGTTAGGAAGGGAACAGGGGTTAGGAAGGAACAGGGGTTAGGAAAGGAACAGGGGTTAGGAAGGGAACAGGGGTTAGGAAGGGAACAGGGGTTAGGAAGGGAACAGGGGTTAGGAAGGGAACAGGGGTTAGGAAGGGAACAGCGGGTTAGGAAGGGAACAGGGGTTAGGAAGGGAACAGGGGTTAGGAAGGGAACAGGGGTTAGGAAGGGAACAGGGGGTTAGGAAGGGAACAGGGGTTAGGAAGGGAACAGGGGGTTAGGAAGGGAACAGGGGGTTAGGAAGGGAACAGGGGGTTAGGAAGGGAACAGGGGTTAGGAAAGGAACAGGGGTTAGGAAAGGAACAGGGGTTAGGAAGGGAACAGGGGTTAGGAAGGGAACAGGGGTTAGGAAGGGAACAGGGGTTAGGAAGGGAACAGGGGTTAGGAAAGGAACAGGGGTTAGGAAGGGAACAGGGGTTAGGAAGGGAACAGGGGTTAGGAAGGGAACAGGGGTTAGGAAGGGAACAGGGGTTAGGAAAGGAACAGGGGTTAGGAAGGGAACAGGGGTTAGGAAGGGAACAGGGGTTAGGAAGGGAACAGGGGTTAGGAAGGGAACAGGGGTTAGGAAGGGAACAGGGGTTAGGAAAGGAACAGGGGTTAGGAAGGGAACAGGGGTTAGGAAGGGAACAGGGGGTTAGTAAGGGAACAGGGGTTTGGAAAGGAACAGGGGGTTAGGAAGGGAACAGGGGTTAGGAAAGGAACAGGGGTTAGGAGGGGAACAGGGGTTAGGAAAGGAACAGGGGTTAGGAAGGGAACAGGGGTTAGGAAGGGAACAGGGGTTAGGAAAGGAACAGGGGTTACGAAGGGAACAGGGGGTTAGGAAGGGAACAGGGGTTAGGAAAGGAACAGGGGTTAGGAAAGGAACAGGGGTTAGGAAGGGAACAGGGGTTAGGAAGGGAACAGGGGTTAGGAAAGGAACAGGGGTTACGAAGGGAACAGGGGGTTAGGAAGGGAACAGGGGTTAGGAAAGGAACAGGGGTTAGGAAAGGAACAGGGGTTAGGAAAGGAACAGGGGTTAGGAAAGGAACAGGGGTTAGGAAGGGAACAGGGGTTAGGAAGGGAACAGGGGTTAGGAAAGGAACAGGGGTTAGGAAAGGAACAGGGGTTAGGAAAGGAACAGGGGTTAGGAAAGGAACAGGGGGTTAGGAAGGGAACAGGGGTTAGGAAAGGAACAGGGGTTAGGAAGGGAACAGGGGTTAGGAAGGGAACAGGGGTTAGGAAAGGAACAGGGGTTAGGAAAGGAACAGGGGTTAGGAAAGGAACAGGGGTTAGGAAAGGAACAGGGGTTAGGAAGGGAACAGGGGTTAGGAAGGGAACAGGGGTTAGGAAAGGAACAGGGGTTACGAAGGGAACAGGGGGTTAGGAAGGGAACAGGGGTTAGGAAAGGAACAGGGGTTAGGAAAGGAACAGGGGTTAGGAAGGGAACAGGGGTTAGGAAAGGAACAGGGGTTAGGAAGGGAACAGGGGTTAGGAAGGAACAGGGGTTAGGAAAGGAACAGGGGTTAGGAAGGGAACAGGGGTTAGGAAGGGAACAGGGGTTAGGAAAGGAACAGGGGTTAGGAAGGGAACAGGGGTTAGGAAGGGAACAGGGGTTAGGAAGGGAACAGGGGTTAGGAAGGGAACAGGGGTTAGGAAAGGAACAGGGGTTAGGAAGGGAACAGGGGTTAGGAAGGGAACAGGGGTTAGGAAGGGAACAGGGGTTAGGAAGGGAACAGGGGTTAGGAAGGGAACAGGGGTTAGGAAAGGAACAGGGGTTAGGAAGGGAACAGGGGTTAGGAAAGGAACAGGGGTTAGGAAAGGAACAGGGGTTAGGAAGGGAACAGGGGTTAGGAAGGGAACAGGGGTTAGGAAGGGAACAGGGGTTAGGAAAGGAACAGGGGTTAGGAAAGGAACAGGGGTTAGGAAGGGAACAGGGGTTAGGAAGGGAACAGGGGTTAGGAAAGGAACAGGGGTTAGGAAAGGAACAGGGGTTAGGAAAGGAACAGGGGTTAGGAAGGGAACAGGGGTTAGGAAGGGAACAGGGGTTAGGAAAGGAACAGGGGTTAGGAAAGGAACAGGGGTTAGGAGGGAACAGGGGTTAGGAAGGGAACAGGGGTTAGGAAGGGAACAGGGGTTAGGAAGGGAACAGGGGTTAGGAAGGGAACAGGGGTTAGGAAGGGAACAGGGGTTAGGAAGGGAACAGGGGTTAGGAAGGGAACAGGGGTTAGGAAAGGAACAGGGGTTAGGAAGGGAACAGGGGTTAGGAAAGGAACAGGGGGTTAGGAAAGGAACAGGGGTTAGGAAGGGAACAGGGGTTAGGAAGGGAACAGGGGTTAGGAAGGGAACAGGGGTTAGGAAGGGAACAGGGGTTAGGAAAGGAACAGGGGGTTAGGAAGGGAACAGGGGTTAGGAAGGGAACAGGGGTTAGGAAAGGAACAGGGGTTAGGAAAGGAACAGGGGTTAGGAAGGGAACAGGGGTTAGGAAAGTCAATCCTGGACAACTCATGGTGCACACACTATACTTCTGTCACACACACCTTCCTCTAGTCACACACACCTTCCTCTAGTCACACACAAACTGAGCTGACTCGCTGGTCAAACGATGAACATAACACAGTACATACATGCAGACAACTCTCTCTCGTTCTCACACACACACACACCTTCCTCTCATTCTCACACACACACACACACACACACACACACACACACACACACACACACACACACACACACACACACACACACACACACACACACACACACACACACACACACACACACACACACACACACACACACACACACACACACACACACACACACACTGTGGTTCCTCTGTCCCTACGACTATCCTCTTTGGTTATCTCCTCTTAACAGACCATGACTGTTTAATAATACACTAAGACCAGCATCACCACAGCAACCCAATCTTCAATCGGCTGTTGCCTAGGCAACCTCCATTAGGGCTGCTGGGATGATGATAACACCTACTACAGTCACGGAGCTCTGACAGTAGCCTACATAACGTATAAATGTACATTAATGCAGGGGTTTTCAACCTTCCCTTGCCCAGGGACCCCCGGCTAGGCAAACCGGCGACCCAGGGACCCCCGGCTAGGCAAACCGGCGACCCAGGGACCCCCGGCTAGGCAAACCGGCGACCCAGGGACCCCCGGCTAGGCAAACCGGCGACCCAGGGACCCCCGGCTAGGCAAACCGGCGACCCAGGGACCCCCGGCTAGGCAAACCGGCGACCCAGGGACCCCCGGCTAGGCAAACCGGCGACCCAGGGACCCTGAACATGTTAGCAAAACATGTTTTTTTCCCATAAAATGTCTTGTCTTATCGTCAGGTGAATGATATTGGCAAGGAGAAGTAATCAACATTTTAAAATGATTAGATTTGGTAGATATCTTTTAATTACGTTGACCTCCCCACAGGTCATCGGAAGAGGAAGTGTCAACTACCCAGTCTATTAGCTAGAAAGGTAAAGGTCTATTAAACTATCCAGTCTATTAGCTAGAAAGGTAAAGGTCTATTAAACTGTCCAGTCTATTAGCTAGAAAGGTAAAGGTCTATTAAACTATCCAGTCTATTAGCTAGAAAGGTAAAGGTATATTAAACTATCCAGTCTATTAGCTAGAAAGGTAAAGGTATATTAAACTATCCAGTCTATTAGCTAGAAAGGTAAAGGTCTATTAAACTATCCAGTCTATTAGCTAGAAAGGTACAGGTCTATTAAACTATCCAGTCTATTAGCTAGAAAGGTAAAGGTCTGGTAAACTATCCAGTCTATTAGCTAGAAAGGTAAAGGTCTATTAAACTACCCAGTCTATTAGCTAGAAAGGTAAAGGTCTATTAAACTATCCAGTCTATTAGCTAGAAAGGTCTATTAAACTGTCCAGTATATTAGCTAGAAAAGTAAAGGTCTATTAAACTGTCCAGTATATTAGCTAGAAAAGTAAAGGTCTATTAAACTGTCCAGTCTATTAGCTAGAAAGGTAAAGGTCTGGTAAACTATCCAGTCTATTAGCTAGAAAGGTAAAGGTCTGGTAAACTACCCAGTCTATTAGCTAGAAAGGTCTATTAAACTATCCAGTCTATTAGCTAGAAAGGTAAAGGTCTGGTAAACTATCCAGTCTATTAGCTAGAAAGGTAAAGGTCTGGTAAACTATCCAGTCTATTAGCTAGAAAGGTAAAGGTCTGGTAAACAGTCCAGTCTATTAGCTAGAAAGGTAAAGGTCTGGTAAACTGTCCAGTCTATTAGCTAGAAAGGTAAAGGTCTATTAAACTATCCAGTCTATTAGCTAGAAAGGTAAAGGTCTATTAAACTATCCAGTCTATTAGCTAGAAAGGTAAAGGTATATTAAACTATCCAGTCTATTAGCTAGAAAGGTAAAGGTCTGGTAAACTATCCCGTCTATTAGCTAGAAAGGTAAAGGTCTATTAAACTATCCAGTCTATTAGCTAGAAAGGTAAAGGTATATTAAACTATCCAGTCTATTAGCTAGAAAGGTAAAGGTCTATTAAACTATCCAGTCTATTAGCTAGAAAGGTAAAGGTCTATTAAACTATCCAGTCTATTAGCTAGAAAGGTAAAGGTCTATTAAACCACCCAGTCTATTAGCTAGAAAGGTAAAGGTCTATTAAACTATTCTGTCTATCAGCTAGAAAGGTAAAGGTATATTAAACTATCCAGTCTATTAGCTAGAAAGGTCTATTAAACTATCCAGTCTATTAGCTAGAAAGGTAAAGGTATATTAAACTATCCAGTCTATTAGCTAGAAAGGTAAAGGTCTATTAAACTATCCAGTCTATTAGCTAGAAAGGTAAAGGTATATTAAACTATCCAGTCTATTAGCTAGAAAGGTAAAGGTCTGGTAACTATCCAGTCTATTAGCTAGAAAGGTAAAGGTATATTAAACTATCCAGTCTATTAGCTAGAAAGGTCTATTAAACTATCCAGTCTATTAGCTAGAAAGGTAAAGGTCTATTAAACTATCCAGTCTATTAGCTAGAAAGGTAAAGGTCTATTAAACTATCCAGTCTATTAGCTAGAAAGGTAAAGGTCTGATAAACTGTCCAGTCTACTAGCTAGAAAGGTAAAGGTCTGGTAAACTATCCAGTCTATTAGCTAGAAAGGTAAAGGTCTGATAAACTGTCCAGTCTATTAGCTAAAAAGGTAAAGGTCTGGTAAACTGTCCAGTCTATTAGCTAGAAAGGTAAAGGTATATTAAACTATCCAGTCTATTAGCTAGAAAGGTCTATTAAACTATCCAGTCTATTAGCTAGAAAGGTAAAGGTATATTAAACTACCCAGTCTATTAGCTAGAAAGGTAAAGGTCTGGTAAACTACCCAGTCTATTAGCTAGAAAGGTAAAGGTCTATTAAACTATCCAGTCTATTAGCTAGAAAGGTAAAGGTCTGGTAAACTGTCCAGTCTATTAGCTAGAATGGTAAAGGTCTGGTAAACTATCCAGTCTATTAGCTAGAAATGTAAAGGTCTATTAAACTATCCAGTCTATTAGCTAGAAATGTAAAGGTCTGGTAAACTATCCAGTCTATTAGCTAGAAAGGTAAAGGTCTGATAAACTGTCCAGTCTATTAGCTAGAAAGGTAAAGGTCTGGTAAACTATCCAGTCTATTAGCTAGAAAGGTAAAGGTTTATTAAACTATACAGTCTATTAGCTAGAAAGGTAAAGGTCTGGTAAACTGTCCAGTCTATTAGCTAGAAAGGTAAAGGTCTATTAAACTATCCAGTCTATTAGCTAGAAAGGTAAAGGTATATTAAACTATCCAGTCTATTAGCTAGAAAGGTAAAGGTCTATTAAACTATCCAGTCTATTAGCTAGAAAGGTAAAGGTCTGGTAAACTATCCAGTCTATTAGCTAGAAAGGTAAAGGTCTATTAAACCACCCAGTCTATTAGCTAGAAAGGTAAAGGTCTATTAAACTATCCAGTCTATTAGCTAGAAAGGTAAAGTGCTGATAAACTGTCCAGTATATTAGCTAGAAAGGTAAAGGTCTGGTAAACTATCCAGTCTATTAGCTAGAAAGGTAAAGGTCTATTAAACTATCCAGTCTATTAGCTAGAAAGGTAAAGGTATATTAAACTACCCAGTCTATTAGCTAGAAAGGTAAAGGTCTGGTAAACTATACAGTCTATTAGCTAGAAAGGTAAAGGTCTGGTAAACTATCCAGTCTATTAGCTAGAAAGGTAAAGGTCTATTAAACTATCTAGTCTATTAACTAGAAAGGTAAAGGTATATTAAACTATCCAGTCTATTAGCTAGAAAGGTAAAGGTATATTAAACTATCCAGTCTATTAGCTAGAAAGGTAAAGGTCTATTAAACTATCCAGTCTATTAGCTAGAAAGGTAAAGGTCTGATAAACTGTCCAGTCTACTAGCTAGAAAGGTAAAGGTCTGGTAAACTATCCAGTCTATTAGCTAGAAAGGTAAAGGTCTATTAAACTATCCAGTCTATTAGCTAGAAAGGTAAAGGTCTGATAAACTGTCCAGTCTACTAGCTAGAAAGGTAAAGGTCTGGTAAACTATCCAGTCTATTAGCTAGAAAGGTAAAGGTCTGATAAACTGTCCAGTCTATTAGCTAGAAAGGTAAAGGTCTGGTAAACTGTCCAGTCTATTAGCTAGAAAGGTAAAGGTATATTAAACTATCCAGTCTATTAGCTAGAAAGGTAAAGGTCTATTAAACTATCCAGTCTATTAGCTAGAAAGGTAAAGGTATATTAAACTATCCAGTCTATTAGCTAGAAAGGTCTATTAAACTATCCAGTCTATTAGCTAGAAAGGTAAAGGTCTGGTAAACTACCAGGTCTACTAGCTAGAAAGGTAAAGGTCTGGTAAACTATCCAGTCTATTAGCTAGAAAGGTAAAGGTCTGGTAAACTATCCAGTCTATTAGCTAGAAAGGTAAAGGTCTGGTAAACTACCAGGTCTACTAGCTAGAAAGGTAAAGGTCTGGTAAACTATCCAGTCTATTAGCTAGAAAGGTAAAGGTCTGGTAAACTGTCCAGTCTATTAGCTAGAAAGGTAAAGGTCTGGTAAACTATCCAGTCTATTAGCTAGAAAGGTAAAGGTCTATTAAACTATCCAGTCTATTAGCTAGAAAGGTCTATTAAACTATCCAGTCTATTAGCTAGAAAGGTATATTAAACTATCCAGTCTATTAGCTAGAAAGGTAAAGGTCTATTAAACTATCCAGTCTATTAGCTAGAAAGGTAAAGGTCTGATAAACTGTCCAGTCTACTAGCTAGAAAGGTAAAGGTCTGGTAAACTATCCAGTCTATTAGCTAGAAAGGTAAAGGTCTGATAAACTGTCCAGTCTATTAGCTAGAAAGGTAAAGGTCTGGTAAACTGTCCAGTCTATTAGCTAGAAAGGTAAAGGTATATTAAACTATCCAGTCTATTAGCTAGAAAGGTAAAGGTCTATTAAACTATCCAGTCTATTAGCTAGAAAGGTAAAGGTCTATTAAACTATCCAGTCTATTAGCTAGAAGGGTAAAGGTCTGGTAAACTGTCCAGTCTATTAGCTAGAAAGGTAAAGGTCTGGTAAACTATCCAGTCTATTAGCTAGAAATGTAAAGGTCTATTAAACTATCCAGTCTATTAGCTAGAAATGTAAAGGTCTGGTAAACTATCCAGTCTATTAGCTAGAAAGGTAAAGGTCTGATAAACTGTCCAGTCTATTAGCTAGAAAGGTAAAGGTCTGGTAAACTATCCAGTCTATTAGCTAGAAAGGTAAAGGTTTATTAAACTATACAGTCTATTAGCTAGAAAGGTCTATTAAACTATCCAGTCTATTAGCTAGAAAGGTAAAGGTATATTAAACTACCCAGTCTATTAGCTAGAAAGGTAAAGGTCTGGTAAACTACCCAGTCTATTAGCTAGAAAGGTAAAGGTCTATTAAACTATCCAGTCTATTAGCTAGAAAGGTAAAGGTCTGGTAAACTGTCCAGTCTATTAGCTAGAAAGGTAAAGGTCTGGTAAACTATCCAGTCTATTAGCTAGAAATGTAAAGGTCTATTAAACTATCCAGTCTATTAGCTAGAAATGTAAAGGTCTGGTAAACTATCCAGTCTATTAGCTAGAAAGGTAAAGGTCTGATAAACTGTCCAGTCTATTAGCTAGAAAGGTAAAGGTCTGGTAAACTATCCAGTCTATTAGCTAGAAAGGTAAAGGTTTATTAAACTATACAGTCTATTAGCTAGAAAGGTAAAGGTCTGATAAACTGTCCAGTCTATTAGCTAGAAAGGTAAAGGTCTGGTAAACTGTCCAGTCTATTAGCTAGAAAGGTAAAGGTCTATTAAACTATCCAGTCTATTAGCTAGAAAGGTAAAGGTATATTAAACTATCCAGTCTATTAGCTAGAAAGGTAAAGGTCTATTAAACTATCCAGTCTATTAGCTAGAAAGGTAAAGGTCTGGTAAACTATCCAGTCTATTAGCTAGAAAGGTAAAGGTCTATTAAACCACCCAGTCTATTAGCTAGAAAGGTAAAGGTCTATTAAACTATCCAGTCTATTAGCTAGAAAGGTAAAGGTATATTAAACTATCCAGTCTATTAGCTAGAAAGGTAAAGGTCTATTAAACTATCCAGTCTATTAGCTAGAAAGGTAAAGGTCTATTAAACTATCCAGTCTATTAGCTAGAAAGGTAAAGGTATATTAAACTATCCAGTCTATTAGCTAGAAAGGTAAAGGTCTATTAAACTATCCAGTCTATTAGCTAGAAAGGTAAAGGTTTATTAAACTATACAGTCTATTAGCTAGAAAGGTAAAGGTCTATTAAACTATCCAGTCTATTAGCTAGAAAGGTAAAGGTCTGGTAAACTATCCAGTCTATTAGCTAGAAAGGTAAAGGTATATTAAACTATCCAGTCTATTAGCTAGAAAGGTAAAGGTCTATTAAACTATCCAGTCTATTAGCTAGAAAGGTAAAGGTTTATTAAACTATACAGTCTATTAGCTAGAAAGGTAAAGGTCTGATAAACTGTCCAGTCTATTAGCTAGAAAGGTAAAGGTCTGGTAAACTGTCCAGTCTATTAGCTAGAAAGGTAAAGGTCTATTAAACTATCCAGTCTATTAGCTAGAAAGGTAAAGGTATATTAAACTATCCAGTCTATTAGCTAGAAAGGTAAAGGTCTATTAAACTATCCAGTCTATTAGCTAGAAAGGTAAAGGTCTGGTAAACTATCCAGTCTATTAGCTAGAAAGGTAAAGGTCTATTAAACTATCCAGTCTATTAGCTAGAAAGGTAAAGGTATATTAAACTATCCAGTCTATTAGCTAGAAAGGTAAAGGTATATTAAACTATCCAGTCTATTAGCTAGAAAGGTAAAGGTCTATTAAACTATCCAGTCTATTAGCTAGAAAGGTAAAGGTCTGATAAACTGTCCAGTCTACTAGCTAGAAAGGTAAAGGTCTGGTAAACTATCCAGTCTATTAGCTAGAAAGGTAAAGGTCTGATAAACTGTCCAGTCTATTAGCTAGAAAGGTAAAGGTCTGGTAAACTGTCCAGTCTATTAGCTAGAAAGGTAAAGGTATATTAAACTATCCAGTCTATTAGCTAGAAAGGTAAAGGTCTATTAAACTATCCAGTCTATTAGCTAGAAAGGTAAAGGTATATTAAACTATCCAGTCTATTAGCTAGAAAGGTAAAGGTCTATTAAACTATCCAGTCTATTAGCTAGAAAGGTAAAGGTCTGGTAAACTACCAGGTCTACTAGCTAGAAAGGTAAAGGTCTGGTAAACTATCCAGTCTATTAGCTAGAAAGGTAAAGGTCTGGTAAACTATCCAGTCTATTAGCTAGAAAGGTAAAGGTCTGGTAAACTACCAGGTCTACTAGCTAGAAAGGTAAAGGTCTGGTAAACTATCCAGTCTATTAGCTAGAAAGGTAAAGGTCTGGTAAACTGTCCAGTCTATTAGCTAGAAAGGTAAAGGTCTGGTAAACTATCCAGTCTATTAGCTAGAAAGGTAAAGGTATATTAAACTATCCAGTCTATTAGCTAGAAAGGTAAAGGTCTATTAAACTATCCAGTCTATTAGCTAGAAAGGTAAAGGTCTATTAAACTATCCAGTCTATTAGCTAGAAAGGTAAAGGTATATTAAACTATCCAGTCTATTAGCTAGAAAGGTCTATTAAACTATCCAGTCTATTAGCTAGAAAGGTAAAGGTATATTAAACTATCCAGTCTATTAGCTAGAAAGGTAAAAGTCTATTAAACTATCCAGTCTATTAGCTAGAAAGGTAAAGGTCTGATAAACTGTCCAGTCTACTAGCTAGAAAGGTAAAGGTCTGGTAAACTATCCAGTCTATTAGCTAGAAAGGTAAAGGTCTGATAAACTGTCCAGTCTATTAGCTAGAAAGGTAAAGGTCTGGTAAACTGTCCAGTCTATTAGCTAGAAAGGTAAAGGTATATTAAACTATCCAGTCTATTAGCTAGAAAGGTAAAGGTCTATTAAACTATCCAGTCTATTAGCTAGAAAGGTAAAGGTCTATTAAACTATCCAGTCTATTAGCTAGAAAGGTAAAGGTATATTAAACTACCCAGTCTATTAGCTAGAATGGTAAAGGTCTGGTAAACTACCCAGTCTATTAGCTAGAAAGGTAAAGGTCTATTAAACTATCCAGTCTATTAGCTAGAAAGGTAAAGGTCTGGTAAACTGTCCAGTCTATTAGCTAGAAAGGTAAAGGTCTGGTAAACTATCCAGTCTATTAGCTAGAAAGGTAAAGGTCTGGTAAACTATCCAGTCTATTAGCTAGAAAGGTAAAGGTCTGGTAAACTGTCCAGTCTATTAGCTAGAAAGGTAAAGGTCTGGTAAACTATCCAGTCTATTAGCTAGAAAGGTAAAGGTCTGATAAACTGTCCAGTCTATTAGCTAGAAAGGTAAAGGTTTATTAAACTATACAGTCTATTAGCTAGAAAGGTAAAGGTCTGATAAACTGTCCAGTCTATTAGCTAGAAAGGTAAAGGTCTGGTAAACTGTCCAGTCTATTAGCTAGAAAGGTAAAGGTCTATTAAACTATCCAGTCTATTAGCTAGAAAGGTAAAGGTATATTAAACTATCCAGTCTATTAGCTAGAAAGGTAAAGGTATATTAAACTATCCAGTCTATTAGCTAGAAAGGTAAAGGTCTATTAAACTATCCAGTCTATTAGCTAGAAAGGTAAAGGTCTATTAAACTATCCAGTCTATTAGCTAGAAAGGTAAAGGTCTGGTAAACTACCCAGTCTATTAGCTAGAAAGGTAAAGGTATATTAAACTATCCAGTCTATTAGCTAGAAAGGTAAAGGTCTATTAAACTATCCAGTCTATTAGCTAGAAAGGTAAAGGTCTGGTAAACTATCCAGTCTATTAGCTAGAAAGGTAAAGGTCTATTAAACTACCCAGTCTATTAGCTAGAAAGGTAAAGGTCTGGTAAACTATCCAGTCTATTAGCTAGAAAGGTAAAGGTCTGGTAAAATGTCCAGTCTATTAGCTAGAAAGGTAAAGGTCTGGTAAAATGTCCAGTCTATTAGCTAGAAAGGTAAAGGTATATTAAACTATCCAGTCTATTAGCTAGAAAGGTAAAGGTCTATTAAACTATCCAGTCTATTAGCTAGAAAGGTAAAGGTCTATTAAACTATCCAGTTTATTAGCTAGAAAGGTAAAGGTCTATTAAACTGTCCAGTCTATTAGCTAGAAAGGTAAAGGTCTGGTAACTATCCAGTCTATTAGCTAGAAAGGTCTATTAAACTATCCAGTCTATTAGCTAGAAAGGTAAAGGTCTATTAAACTATCCAGTCTATTAGCTAGAAAGGTAAAGGTCTATTAAACTATCCAGTCTATTAGCTAGAAAGGTAAAGGTCTATTAAACTATCCAGTCTATTAGCTAGAAAGGTAAAGGTCTATTAAACTATCCAGTCTATTAGCTAGAAAGGTAAAGGTCTATTGGCAGCGTAGAGACATGATTTTGAAGATAATTTCCAGCAATTCTATAACGTTTTGCACGGGACTGAGAGACAAGTTCAGTTTTAAAGATAACTACTTTTAATTCTATGCATTTTGTCTAATCAATGGACCTTGAATGGTTTTGAGACTTTCTATGTTCCTGACTGCCTATATTTTATTTGATTGTAAGTTCTCATAGATGTTATTATTTAATATATTTAGTTAAGTATGTTTTCTGCATGCTTTCTATTATCTGGTCTTGGATGTTTAAAGTTGACACTGTTTTTCCATCCCCAAAAAGACCACTTAAACGGCCCGCCTAAGAATTTCTCTACATAGAAACCCCTGTAATTAGCACCAATGACTAATTTCCTCCATACTGAAGGGATAGTTTGAGATTTTGTCAATGAAGCCATTTATCTACTTCCCCAGAGTTGGATAAACAGGATAGCATGCTAACTGTTCCTGTAGACTTCAAGTCATTGCGCTAACGCTAGTTAGCATTGGCTCGTGAAACTACCTCTTAACTTCCTTCATGCTGGACGCAGAGACATAAAAATGGTATCTAGAATGATATTGTGTTGTAGCTAGCTATATTCATAAATTAAATTACTTTTCACCTTAAAAAAATAGCCAATACGATTTTTCCCCAAAAAGTATTGAATAAACTGGTGTACCCCCTGCAGTACCCCACAGACTCCAGCTTGAAAACTCTGCACTAATGTATAGAGTTGAGAACATTGGGCACACTGTGTTTAAGTGCAGAGCGGTGTATATGCACACTCCGGTTCAGTGGCATGTTTCAATACATTCAGGACCGAACCAAGCACATAGTATATACAGAGGCCTCACCTGTACAATGTTAGGGATAGGGGTGAGGGTTAGGGTCAGAGGTTAGTGTAAGGAGATCATGTACTTTGGGTCTTTGATAAGCAGCCTGGTGATAAAGTCTTTGGCCAGGAGGCTGGTGCTGCTGAAGAACTCTTCATCGAAGGTGTAGTCCACCGCCGACACGTTAGCTAGAGTCTCCTGCTTATTCTCCCCCAAGAACGGCGATGCACCACTCAACCTGAGGAAGGGAGGGAATGGGAGGGGAGAGGGAGAAAGCAGGGACGAGAGGGAAGGGAGACGGGAAGGGGAGGGCAGGGATGGGAGGTAACGGGGAGAAAGGGTGGGGAGCGAAGGAGGGAGGAGGGGAGGGCAGGGATGGGAGGTAACAGGGAGAAAGAGGGGGGGGGGGGGTGAATGGGGGAGGGAGGGAGGGAGGAGGAGGGGGAGAAAGAGGGGAGACAGGGAGAGAGCAGGGATGGGAGGAAAGGGGGGAGGGGAGAGGGAGGAGGGAGGAGGGAGGGGAGAGGGAGAGAGCAGGGATGGGAGGGAAGGGGAGGGGAGAGGGAGGAGGGAGGGGAGAGAGCAGGGATGGGAAGAAAGGGGGGAGGGGAGAGGGAGAGAGCAGGGATGGGAGGAAAGGGGGGAGGGGAGAGGGAGGAGGGAGGAGGGAGGGGAGAGGGAGAGAGCAGGGATGGGAGGGAAGGGGAGGGGAGAGGGAGGAGGGAGGGGAGAGAGCAGGGATGGGAGGAAAGGGGGGAGGGGACAGGGAGAGAGCAGGGATGGGAGGGAAGGAGAGGGGAAAGGGAGAGAGCAGGGAGGAAGGAGGGAGGGGGAGAGAAAGAAAGATAGTGCCATAGGGAGAGAAAGAGTTTGAGAGAGGTAGAGAAAGTTTCCATTCATTCCAATAACTTCCCACATACCACTGAATGACGCTCTAAAAGGTTTACAGTGTATACATCGTTTGTTTCTCTGAATGTATAACAAAGCCATGAAGATGTTTTATAGATGTACTCTAGTTATGGACAGATATCTATCAGAGGAATTGTGAGTTATAAGTTAAACAGTTGGTCAGGTGTCAGGAATGTGAAGCACCAAAGTCTTTCTCTCTGATAAGCATTCTCTCTCACTCCATATCTGGGCTACATCAACATGGTAACGGTCCATTCCTCTGGAAAGGTAAAATGGTAACGGTCCTTTCCTCTGGAAAGGTAAAATGGTAACGGTCCTTTCCAGAGGAAAGGTAACATGGTAACGGTCCTTTCCTCTGGAAAGGTAAAATGGTAACGGTCCTTTCCTCTGGAAAGGTAAAATGGTAACGGTCCTTTCCTCTGGAAAGGCAAAATGGTAACGGTCCTTTCCTCTGGAAAGGTAAAATGGTAACGGTCCTTTCCTCTGGAAAGGTAAAATGGTAATGGTCCTTTCCTCTGGAAAGGTAAAATGGTAACGGTCCTTTCCTCTGGAAAGGTAAAATGGTAACGGTCCTTTCCTCTGGAAAGGTAAAATGGTAACGGTCCTTTCCTCTGGAAAGGTAAAATGGTAACGGTCCTTTCCTCTGGAAAGGTAAAATGGTAACGGTCCTTTCCTCTGGAAAGGCAACATGGTAACGGTCCTTTCCTCTGGAAAGGTAACATGGTAACGGTCCTTTCCTCTGGAAAGGCAACATGGTAACGGTCCATTCCTCTGGAAAGGTAAAATGGCAACGGTCCTTTCCTTTGGAAAGGTAAAATGGTAACGGTCCTTTCCTCTGGAAAGGTAAAATGGTAACGGTCATTTCCTCTGGAAAGGTAACATGGTAACGGTCCTTTCCTCTGGAAAGGTAACATGGTAATGGTCCTTTCCTCTGGAAAGGTAACATGGTAACGGTCCTTTCCTCTGGAAAGGTAAAATGGTAACGGTCCTTTCCTCTGGAAAGGTAAAATGGTAACGGTCCTTTCATCTGGAAAGGTAAAATGGTAACGGTCCTTTCCTCTGGAAAGGCAATATGGTAACGGTCCTTTCCTCTGGAAAGGTAACATGGTAACGGTCCTTTCCTCTGGAAAGGTAACATGGTAACGGTCCTTTCCTCTGGAAAGGTAAAATGGTAACGGTCCTTTCCTCTGGAAAGGTAAAATGGTAACGGTGCTTTCCTCTGGAAAGGTAAAATGGTAACGGTCCTTTCCTCTGGAAAGGTAACATGGTAACGGTCCTTTCCTCTGGAAAGGTAAAATGGTAACGGTCCTTTCCTCTGGAAAGGTAAAATGGTAACGGTCCTTTCATCTGGAAAGGTAAAATGGTAACGGTCCTTTCCTCTGGAAAGGTAAAATGGTAACGGTCCTTTCATCTGGAAAGGTAAAATGGTAACGGTCCTTTCCTCTGGAAAGGTAAAATGGTAACGGTCCTTTCATCTGGAAAGGTAAAATGGTAACGGTCCTTTCCTCTGGAAAGGCAATATGGTAACGGTCCTTTCCTCTGGAAAGGTAAAATGGTAACGGTCCTTTCCAACATTTAAACGGTTTTGAAATAAGTCGACCAGGCAAACGACTAAAATCAAACAATTAGCATAAATCTGTTCATGTTCATACAAATATTTACACATGTTAAGTTTGCTGAAAATAAACGCAGTTGACATTGAGAGGATGTTTCTTTTTTTGCTGAGTTTATATGCACGCACCACTTTTCCGTTGTTAATTTTGAATTTTTTGAAACAAGTTATTTTTCCATGTCCATTACATGAAATCCAAATAAGAATCCATTTAAATTACAGGTTGTAATGCAACAAAATAGGAAAAACACCAAGGGGGTGAATACTTTTGCAAGGCACTGTAAACGGCCATGTACTCTAATAATCTCCACCCGGCACAGCCAGAAGAGGACTGGCCACCCCTCATAGCCTGGTTCCTCTCTAGGTTTCTTCCTAGGTTTTGGCCTTTCTAGGGAGTTTTTCCTAGCCACCGTGCTTCTACACCTGCATTGCTTGCTGTTTGGGGTTTTAGGCTGGGTTTCTGTACAGCACTTTGTGACATCAGCTGATGTAAGAAGGGCTTGATAAATACATTTTATTGAAATATATGCATTAATATGTTAATATTTTTTTCATAAATATCAAAGCAGACTTGATTGGTCACGTCCACAGGATACACCATGGGTAAAGGGTACAGTGAAATGATTGGTTGCATTCGTCAACAACGCAGTTATACAAAGAAATACACGCAAGATAAAAAAAGACACTAAGATCAATATCAGGACCAATCACTGAACGGGATACTGGTGACAGTTGAATGTAGAGCTTCATGTATTACACCAATCATTAGGAATGTTGTACTTACAGAATGTAGGTGATCACGCCAACACTCCTGGAACAACAATATGGATTATTAAGCGACAGACATATAGAGATATATACAGAGCCTTATACACTGAGTCAACTAAATATTAGGAACACCTTCCTAATGTGGAGTTACACCCCCTTTTCCCCCGTCAAAAAAGTCTTTATTTGTCGGGGGACTCTACAATGTGTCAAGTGTTCCTTTTGGGTGGTGGACCGTTCTTTATACACACAAAAGAAACAGCAGTGTTGCAATTCTTGTGCTTCCCGTATGTATCAAGATGTATCCACCATGCAAAAGGACATCCAGCCAACTTGAAACAGCTGTGTGAAGCATTGGAGTCAACATGGACCAGCATCCCTGTGGAACGCTTTGGACACCTTGTAGGGTCCGTGCCCCGACCAATTGAGTCTGTTCTGAGGGGGAAAAGGGGAAGCAACTCAATACTAGGAATGTGTTCCTAATGTTTTGTATACTCAGTGCATGTATGCATGTGTGTGTGTGTATATATATATACATACACTATCTAAATATAAAGTACATCTGTCTCTCACCACATGTCTGCCTCCAGGCCGAGCGGTTCATAGTTGACTACCTCTGGAGCTGCAAGAGTTAAAAGACACACTATTAAGCCAAAAACACTGAGCCTAGAATGTAGGGTATTGTGTGTGTGTGTGTGTGTGTGTGTGTGTGTGTGTGTGTGTGTACACACACTACCGTTCAGAAGTTTGGGGTCACTTAGAAATGTCCTTGTTTTTGAAAGAAAAGCACATTTTTGTCCATTAAAATAACATCAACTTGATCAGAAATACAGTGTGGACATTGTTAATGTTGTAAATGACTATTGTAGCTGGAAACGTCTGATTTTTATGGAATATCTACAGAGGCCCATTATCAGCAACCATCACTTCTGTGTTCCAATGGCACGTTGTGTTAGATACTCCAAGTTTATCATTTTAAAAGGCTAATTGATCATTACAAAACACTTTTGCAATTATGTTAGCACAGCTGAGAACTGTTGTTCTGATTAAAGAAGCAATAAAACTGGCCTTCTTTAGACTAGTTGAGGATCTGGAGCATCAGCATTTGTGGGTTCGATAACAGGCTCAAAATGGCCAGAAACAAAGAACTTTCTTCTGAAACTCATCAGTCTATTCTTGTTCTGAGAAATGAAGGCTATTCCATGTGAGAAATTGGCAAGAAACTGAAGATCTCGTACAACGCTGTGTACTAGTCCCTTCACAGAACAGCGCAAACTGGCCCTAACCAGAATAGAAAGAGAAGTGGGAGGCCCCGGTGCACAACTGAGCAAGAGGACAAGTACATTAGAGTGTCTAGTTTGAGAAACAGACGCCTCACAAGTCCTCAACTGGCAGCTTCATTAAATAGTACCCGCAAAACACCAGTCTCAACGTCAACAGTGAAGAGGCGACTCCGGGATGTTGGCCTTCTAGGCAGAGTTGCAAAGAAAAATCCATATCTCAGACTGGCCAATAAAGATAAAATATTAAGATGGGCAAAAGAACACAGACACTGGACAGAGGACGATTGTAAAAAAGCGTTATGGACAGAGAAATCTAAGTTTGAGGTGTTCGGATCACAAAGAAGAACATTCATGAGACGCAGAAAAAATGAAAAGATGCTGGAGGAGTGAACCATCTGTCAAGCATGGTGGAGGCAATGTGATGGTCTGGGGGTGCTTTGGTGGTTGACGCCATCTGTCAAGCATGGTGGAGGCAATGTGATGGTCTGGGGGGGCTTTGGTGGTTGACGCCATCTGTCAAGCATGGTGGAGGCAATGTGATGGTCTGGGGGGGCTTTGGTGGTTGACGCCATCTGTCAAGCATGGTGGAGGCAATGTGATGGTCTGGGGGGGCTTTGGTGGTGGTAAAGTGGGAGACTTGTACAGGGTAAAAGGGATCTTGAAGAAGGAAGGCTATCACTCCATTTGCAACACCATGCCATACCCTGTGGACGGCGCTTAATTGGAACCAATTTCCTCCTACAACAGGACAATGGCCTAAAGTACAGCTCCAAACTATGCAATAACTATTTAGGGAAGAAGCAGTCAGCTGGTATTCTGTCTATAATGGAGTGGGCAGCACAGTCACCGGATCTCAACCCTATTGAGCTGTTGTGGGAGCAGCTTGACCGTGTGGTACGTAAGAAGTGCCCATCAAGCCAATCCAACTTGTGGGAGGTGCTTCAAGAGGCATGGGGTGAAATCTCTTCAGATCAACAAATTGACAACTAGAATGCCAAAGGTCTGCAAGGTCTGTAATTGCTGCAAATGGAGGATTCTTTGACGAAAGTTTAAAGGACACAATTATTATTTCAATTAAAAATCATTATTTATAACCATGTTATAAATCATTATTTATAAACGTTATCAAATCAAATCCTATGTATTTATAAAGCCCTTCTTACATCAGCTGATGTCACAAAGTGCTGTACAGAAACCCAGCCTAAAAGCCCAAACAGCAATGCAGGTGTAGCAGCACATATGTTTTTCATTATGTTTTCATGGAAAACAAAGACATTTCTAAGTGACCCCAAACTTTTGAACAGCAGTGTATATATATATATATATGGGTATTTGATGTTAAACTGAGCTGACTCGCTGGTCAAACGATGAACATAACACAGTACATACATGCAGACAACTCACACACACACACACACACACACACACACACACACACACACACACACACACACACACACACACACACACACACACACACACACACACACACACACACACACACACACACACACACACACACACACACACACACACACACACACGGCTGTGGTGCACTTGGTTCGCCGGATAGACTGACCTACAAATTCCGGGGTGCCAAATATGTTTTTGAAATCATTGCCAAAATCGATCTTGTGTGCCAGACCGAAGTCGATGAGCTTGATGCGAGGATGGGCCACAGCTCTGTTCAGTAACATAATGTTCTCTGGCTAGAGAGAGAGAAGGGAGGAAGAGGGGGGGGGGCATTAAACATGGAAACAACATCCCATAAAGTAAAGCCTCTCTAGGAACCAGCAAGTGAGAGAGGGTGTGAGAGAGAGAGAGAGAATGTGTGTGTGAGAGAGAGAGAGAGAGATGGTGTGTGAGAGAGAGAGAGAGAGAGATGGTGTGTGTGTGTGAGAGAGAGAGATGGTGTGTGTGTGTGAGAGAGAGAGAGAGATGGTGTGTGTGTGAGAGAGAGAGAGAGAGAGAGAGAGAGAGAGAGAGAGAGAGAGAGAGAGAGAGAGAGAGAGAGAGAGAGAGAGAGAGAGAGAGAGAGAGAGAGAGAGAGAGAGAGAGAGTGAGAGTGAGAGTGAGAGTGAGAGTGAGAGTGAGAGAGAGAGAGAGAGAGAGAGAGAGAGAGAGAGAGAGAGAGAGGGACTACATTCCAGAGCCACAATGCCTCCTTCGGCAGACTATCTTGACTCCTGACTTAATCCTTTAAAAGCTCTTTAGACCAGCAGGTTAAAGAATGAATGGGGCTGTTAGACTGGGAACAGAAGAGACAGGACTGGAATCAGATTGAATGAATGGCTATTAGACTGGGAACAGAAGAGACAGGACTGGAATCAGATTGTCCCTGACAGAAATGGCTCCAGGTAGATGTAATGGTATTATTTACATTTACATTTAAGTCATTTAGCAGACGCTCTTATCCAGAGCGACTTACAAATTGTGGAGTATGTAGGAGTAGTGTATCTGACATGTTAATGTGAGTGTAGCGAAATGCTTGCTAATATGGTGGATGAGTAGTATTATGCAATATGTGTAATATGAGTACAGTAGTATTCAGTCATTTGAGTAGTGTTCAGTAGTATGAGTAGTATTATGTAGTATGGGTAGTATGCAGTAGTATTATATAGTATGTGTAACAGTCAGTAATATGAGTAGTATTAGTAGTATTATATAGTATGTGTAATATTCAGTAACATGAGTAGTATTAGTAGTATTATATAGTATGCGTAGTATTGCGTAGCATGCATAGTATTATATAGTATGTGTAGTATGAGTAGCATGACATATTATGAGTAGTATTATGTAGTATTACGTAGTTTTATATATCATGAGTAGTATTACATATTATTAGTAATATTACATAGTATGAGTAGTGTTACATAGTATGAGTAATATTACATAGTATGAGTAGTATTACGTTTTATGCGTAGTATCACGTTGTATGCGTAGTATTATATAGCATGGGTAGTATTATGTAGTATGGGTAGTAGTATGCATTATGTGTAGTATTATATAGTATTACGTAGTATGAGTAGTATTATGTAGTATGCGCAGTATTATGCTGTGCGAGTAGTATTATGTTGTATGTGTAGTCGAGTGTGTGGTATGAGTAGAATTATATAGCATGGTTTGTTTTATGTAGTACTATGTAGTATGTGTAGTATTATATAGTATGAGAAGTATTGTGTAGTATGAGTAGTATTATATAGTATGCGTAGTATTATGTGTAGCATGAGTTGTATTATGTTGTACGAGTAGTATTATATAGTATGATTGGTATTATATTGTATGTGTAGTAGTATGTGTAGTATGCATATTATTATGTAGTATGTGTAGTATGACTGGTATTGTGTAGTATTATGTAGTAGGCGTAGCATGAGTAGTATTATGTGGTATGAGTAGCATTGTGTAGTATGTGTAGTATTATGTAGTACGTGTAGGTGAGTCGTATTATGTAGGGTAGTATGTGTAGTATTAGTAGTATGTGTAGTATTAGTAGTATGTGTAGTATTAGTAGTATGTGTAGTTAAGGGATCATGTGACTCAAGCTGTCCTATAGTGTAGACCATGTTCATTCTTGAGTTTTTGGGGAAGCGTGTTTAAATGATCACATTCCACAACATCGACTGATTTGAAATTGACCTGATCCGGACCCTGATGTCGTCCACCACTAACAACCGGTGAGTGATGGTGATGATGGATGTTCCGGCTGGAGACAGGCCAGAGAGCCATGTGTGATAAAAGCTCTGCCATTGATTAGTTGTGTCTGGTTTTAGTGCAGAGCAGAGTGGAGAGGACAGAACACATCACTGGAGTGGCCCTTGTAGCTATGTGTGTGTGTATGTGTACCTTGAGGTCAAAGGGTGTGTATGTGTACCTTGAGGTCAAAGGGTGTGTATGTGTACCTTGAGGTCAAAGGGTGTGTATGTGTACCTTGAGGTCAAAGGGTGTGTATGTGTACCTTGAGGTCAAAGTGTGCAATGTGTTTGGAGTGCAGGTAGCAGACTCCGTCCAGAATCTGTTTGAGGAACTCTGTAGCCTCCTCTTCTGTTAGGGACTCCTTCTCTGCTAGCAAATTAAACAGTTCTCCACCGGCCACCCTAGAGGAGAGGAGGAGGAGAGGAGGAGATCTTAGACAATACCTACTGTAGATACAATAAGCTAACAGCAGGCACTTCTATCAACCTAAGGCTTACTTCATACCAACGAGTGGGCAACAACACATCAGTGCCATGAAGAAGGCAGGTGACAAAACTAGCACATCTTTCAGTGACACCGGAGACGGCGTCATCGTGGCCGTGGCTGCCGGACCGCTGGTCCTTTTCCTCGCGAGGAGGCGAGAGCAGAAGTACAGTAATGCATGAAGACAACCCTTCACCAGACATGTAGATGAATGTAGACAACCCTTCAGAGTCTAGAGAGATGGAGGCCATGTAGACAACCCTTCAGAGTCTAGAGAGATGGAGGCCATGTAGACAACCCTTCAGAGTCTAGAGAGATGGAGACCATGTAGACAACCCTTCAGAGTCTAGAGAGATGGAGACCATGTAGACAACCCTTCAGAGTCTAGAGAGATGGAGACATGTAGACAAGCCTTCACCAGAGTCTACACTGGAATATATTACCTTTGGCACAGCTTATTTGACACATATATTGCCTTTTATAAAACATTAGCGAATCACTGAGTAATGATTCAGTGAAGTGGCACTACTTGGGTCCAGGCCAAAAGTTGTGCACTACACAGGACCTAGGGCTCCATTTGGGATGACGACATGGTGCTCTCAGACTGGTGACTGGTATAGGACCTAGGGCTCCATTTGGGAGGACGACATGGTGCTCTCAGACTGGTGACTGGTATAGGACCTAGGGCTCCATTTGGGATGACGACATGGTGCTCTCAGACTGGTGACTGGTATAGGACCTAGGGCTCCATTTGGGAGGACGACATGGTGCTCTCAGACTGGTGACTGGTATAGGACCTAGGGCTCCATTTGGGATGACGACATGGTGCTCTCAGACTGGTGACTGGTATAGGACCTAGGGCTCCATTTGGGATGACGACATGGTGCTCTCAGACTGGTGACTGGTATAGGACCTAGGGCTCCATTTGGGATGACGACATGGTGCTCTCAGACTGGTGACTGGTATAGGACCTAGGGCTCCATATGGGAGGACGACATGGTGCTCTCAGACTGGTGAATGGTATAGGACCTAGGGCTCCATTTGGGAGGACGACATGGTGCTCTCAGACTGGTGACTGGTATAGGACCTAGGGCTCCATTTGGGATGACGACATGGTGCTCTCAGACTGGTGACTGGTATAGGACCTAGGGCTCGATTTGGGATGACGACATGGTGCTCTCAGACTGGTGACTGGTATAGGACCTAGGGCTCGATTTGGGATGACGACATGGTGCTCTCAGACTGGTGACTGGTATAGGACCTAGGGCTCCATTTGGGATGACGACATGGTGCTCTCAGACTGGTGACTGGTATAGGACCTAGGGCTCCATTTGGGAGGACGACATGGTGCTCTCAGACTGGTGACTGGTATAGGACCTAGGGCTCCATTTGGGAGGACGACATGGTGCTCTCAGACTGGTGACTGGTATAGGACCTAGGGCTCCATTTGGGAGGACGACATGGTGCTCTCAGACTGGTGACTGGTATAGGACCTAGGGCTCCATTTGGGAGGACGACATGGTGCTCTCAGACTGGTGACTGGTATAGGACCTAGGGCTCCATTTGGGATGACGACATGGTGCTCTCAGACTGGTGACTGGTATAGGACCTAGGGCTCCATTTGGGAGGACGACATGGTGCTCTCAGACTGGTGACTGGTATAGGACCTAGGGCTCCATTTGGGAGGACGACATGGTGCTCTCAGACTGGTGACTGGTATAGGACCTAGGGCTCCATTTGGGATGACGACATGGTGCTCTCTCTCAGACTGGTGACTGGTATAGGACCTAGGGCTCCATTTGGGAGGACGACATGGTGCTCTCAGACTGGTGACTGGTATAGGACCTAGGGCTCCATTTGGGATGACGACATGGTGCTCTCAGACTGGTGACTGGTATAGGACCTAGGGCTCCATTTGGGAGGACGACATGGTGCTCTCAGACTGGTGACTGGTATAGGACCTAGGGCTCCATTTGGGATGACGACATGGTGCTCTCAGACTGGTGACTGGTATAGGACCTAGGGCTCCATTTGGGATGACGACATGGTGCTCTCAGACTGGTGACTGGTATCGCAGGTCACTGTAGTGACTACATTGTTGAGGTCTCCCCCTAATAAAAAAGTATTTCCTCTGAGGATGGAAACAGGAATCAGGAACAGGACCCAACTGCAGAGGAAGCTGTGACAGGATAATAACACACTCAGCCAATCACAACACAGCGTTCAGTCACTTGACCACAATTTGCCAAAACAACAGTTTTTTTTTGTTTTACACTGGAACCGACTGGATATAGTGACTGGATATAGTGACTGGATATAGTGACTGGATAAGGTGACTGGATATAGTGACTGGATATAGTGACTGGATATAGTGACTGGATAAGGTGACTGGATAAGGTGACTGGATATAGTGACTGGATATAGTGACTGGATATAGTGACTGGATATAGTGACTGGATAAGGTGACTGGATATAGTGACTGGATAAGGTGACTGGATATAGTGACTGGATATAGTGACTGGATATAGTGACTGGATATAGTGACTGGATAAGGTGACTGGATATAGTGACTGGATATAGTGACTGGATATAGTGACTGGATATAGTGACTGGATAAGGTGACTGGATATAGTGACTGGATATAGTGACTGGATATAGTGACTGGATAAGGTGACTGGATATGGTGACTGGATAAGGTGACTGGATATAGTGACTGGATATAGTGACTGTATATAGTGACTGGATATAGGGACTGGATAAGGTGACTGGATATAGTGACTGGATATAGTGACTGGATAAGGTGACTGGATAAGGTGACTGGATATGGTGACTGGATAAGGTGACTGGATATAGTGACTGGATATAGTGACTGGATATAGTGACTGGATATAGTGACTGGATATAGTGACTGGATAAGGTGACTGGATAAGGTGACTGGATATAGGGACTGAATAAGGTGACTGGATATAGTGACTGGATATAGTGACTGGATATAGTGACTGGATATAGGGACTGGATAAGGTGACTAGATATAGTGACTGGATATAGGGACTGGATATAGTGACTGGATATAGTGACTGGATATAGTGACTGGATAAGGTGACTGGATATAGTGACTGGATATAGTGACTGGATATAGTGACTGGATAAGGTGACTGGATATAGGGACTGGATATAGGGACTGGATAAGGTGACTGGATAAGGTGACTGGATATAGTGACTGGATAAGGTGACTGGATATAGGGACTGGATATAGTGACTGGATATAGTGACTGGATATAGTGACTGGATATAGTGACTGGATATAGTGACTGGATAAGGTGACTGGATAAGGTGACTGGATATAGGGACTGAATAAGGTGACTGGATATAGTGACTGGATATAGTGACTGGATATAGTGACTGGATATAGTGACTGGATATAGTGACTGGATATAGGGACTGGATAAGGTGACTAGATATAGTGACTGGATATAGGGACTGGATATAGTGACTGGATATAGTGACTGGATATAGTGACTGGATAAGGTGACTGGATATAGTGACTGGATATAGTGACTGGATATAGTGACTGGATAAGGTGACTGGATAAGGTGACTGGATATAGGGACTGGATATAGTGACTGGATATAGTGACTGGATATAGTGACTGGATAAGGTGACTGGATAAGGTGACTGGATATAGGGACTGAATAAGGTGACTGGATATAGTGACTGGATATAGTGACTGTATATAGTGACTGGATATAGGGACTGGATAAGGTGACTAGATATAGTGACTGGATATAGGGACTGGATATAGTGACTGGATATAGTGACTGGATATAGTGACTGGATATAGTGACTGGATATAGTGACTGGATATAGGGACTGGATATAGTGACTGGATATAGTGACTGGATAAGGTGACTGGATATAGGGACTGGATAAGGTGACTGGATAAGGTGACTGGATATCGGGACTGGATAAGGTGCCTGGATATAGGGACTGGATATAGTGACTGGATAAGGTGACTGGATAAGGTGACTGGATATAGGGAATGGATATAGTGACTGGATATAGTGACTGGATATAGTGACTGGATATAGTGACTGGATAAGGTGACTGGATATAGTGACTGGATAAGGTGACTGGATAAGGTGACTGTCAGGATGTATAAAACAGGGTTGTGCTCAATTCATAATATAAAATGCCTCTTCAATTCCAATTAAATTATTGAAGTAGCAAACAGGATACAGAATTGCAATTCTAATTTGAATGAAAGGAAATTGAATTGAAAGAAATTCAAAGGCCTCTACTATTCTATATTAGGTGTAGTCTATACAAATATACATATTATAAAACATTCATATAAAAAGGTGATGAAACACCTGATTTTCAGGACAAACTTAAATGCACACCAATATCCCGTTATTATTTGGGATACTCAAGGAGTGTCTGTCTTACATCGATAGAATGAGCATTAATAACCTAGTTACCATCGGTAAAGTTGTCGGTTTCATTTAGGGACCGGGGAGAAAACGCAATAACTCCAAAACACTGGAAAGATTTAGGGACCGGGGAGAAAACGCAATAACTCCAAAACACTGGAAAGATTTAGGGACCGGGGAGAAAACGCAATAACTCCAAAACACTGGAAAGATTGATCCTGTGCAACATGTCCCAATGTCATCAGTTTGACCGGTTTCAAGGAAATGAAAAGCTGGGAAAACGATGAAACACGTTTCTGATAAGACTTCAGTTGGTATTGGGTGCATTATGTGGTTGAAATACTGTCTGCTTGGATAACAGTGTCAAAGATAACACGTTATCTCTTGGTAGAAGCCCTGGTAGAAACAGCACCTTCCACTGGTCTTTGGCAGAGATTATTGTAGTGGTACTGATGTGGTAACGTTTACGATGTAGTCAATGCAGATTCACAGTGCTTAGCTTAGACTTGTAATAGATTCTTCAAGCCAGAGAGTCCAGGTTAAAGCAGCCCCAAACATAACCTTAACCATAACACTAGTTCACAAACTGGTTCTGATGAGAAAGCACCCCTAACTATGGCCTCAACCTTGATCTGTAACCAGTCTGGTCAGGGGGGGTCGGGGCATCATGGGGGGTTGGGGCGTCAGGGGGGTCGGGCGTCAGGGGGGTCGGGGCGTCAGGGGGGTCGGGCGTCAGGGGGTCAGGGGGGTCGGGGCGTCAGGGGGGTCGGGCGTCAGGGGGTCAGGGGGTCAGGGGAGTCGGGGCGTCAGGGGGGTCGGGCGTCAGGGGGTCAGGGGGGTCGGGGCGTCAGGGGGGTCGGGCGTCAGGGGGTCAGGGGGGTCGGGCGTCAGGGGGGGTCGGGCGTCAGGGGGTCAGGGGGTCGGGGCGTCAGGGGGGTCGGGCGTCAGGGGGTCAGGAGGGTCGGCGCGTCAGGGGGGTCAGGGGGGTCGGGGCGTCAGGGGGGTCGGGGCGTCAGGGGGGTCGGGCGTCAGGGGCGTCAGGGGGGTCGGGGCGTCAGGGGGGTCGGGGCGTCAGGGGGGTCGGGGCGTCAGGGGGGTCGGGCGTCAGGGGGTCAGGGGGGTCGGGGCGTCAGGGGGGTCGGGGCGTCAGGGGGGTCGGGGCGTCAGGGGGGTCGGGGCGTCAGGGGGGTCAGGGTACTCACAGTTCTAGTATGAGGATGACATCAGTCTTGTTCTCGAACACGTCGTGTAGCGTGATGGTGTTAGGATGTTGAATCTCCTTCAGAATGCTGACCTCCCTCTCGATGTCTTCCCGGGTCACGCCACGCCGGCTCGACTTGCTCCGTCGCTTACGGATGAACTTAGCGGCATACTCCAGGCCAGAGCTACGCTCACGACATTTCTTTACCACCGCAAACTGACCACTGCAGGACAAGGGGAGAGGAGATGGTCAAAGAGTTAGACAGATAGAAACAGACTGTTCACATTGAAATTAGTCTGAGCTCAGTTATAGTCTCAGCTATAGTCTCAGTTATAGTCTCAGCTCAGTTATAGTCTCAGCTATAGTCTCAGTTATAGTCTCAGCTCAGTTATAGTCTCAGCTATAGTCTGAGCTCAGTAAGTCTCAGTTATAGTCTCAGCTCAGTTATAGTCTCAGCTCAGTTATAGTCTCAGCTATAGTCTCAGTTATAGTCTCAGCTCAGTTATAGTCTCAGCTATAGTCTGAGCTCAGTAAGTCTCAGTTGTAGTCTCAGCTCAGTTATAGTCTCAGTTATAGTCTCAGCTATAGTCTGAGCTCAGTAAGTCTCAGTTATAGTCTCAGCTCAGTTATAGTCTCAGCTCAGTTATAGTCTCAGCTATAGTCTCAGTCATAGTCTCAGCTCAGTTATAGTCTCAGCTATAGTCTGAGCTCAGTAAGTCTCAGTTATAGTCTCAGCTCAGTTATAGTCTCAGTTATAGTCTCAGCTATAGTCTGAGCTCAGTAAGTCTCAGTTATAGTCTCAGCTCAGTTATAGTCTCAGCTATAGTCTGAGCTCAGTTATAGTCTCAGCTATAGTCTCAGCTCAGTTATAGTCTCAGTTATAGTCTCAGCTCAGTTATAGTCTCAGCTATAGTCTCAGCTCAGTTATAGTCTCAGCTATAGTCTCAGCTCAGTTATAGTCTCAGTTATAGTCTCAGTTATAGTCTCAGCTCAGCTATAGTCTCAGTTATAGTCTCAGCTCAGTTATAGTCTCAGCTATAGTCTCAGCTCAGTTATAGTCTCAGCTATAGTCTCAGCTCAGTTATAGTCTCAGCTATAGTCTCAGCTCAGTTATAGTCTCAGCTCAGCTATAGTCTCAGCTCAGTTATAGTCTCAGTTATAGTCTCAGCTCAGTTATAGTCTCAGCTCAGTTATAGTCTCAGTTATAGTCTCAGCTCAGTTATAGTCTCAGCTATAGTCTGAGCTCAGTAAGTCTCAGTTATAGTCTCAGCTCAGTTATAGTCTCAGCTATAGTCTGAGCTCAGTAAGTCTCAGTTATAGTCTCAGCTCAGTTATAGTCTCAGTTATAGTCTCAGCTCAGTTATAGTCTCAGCTATAGTCTCAGCTCAGTTATAGTCTCAGTTATAGTCTCAGCTCAGTTATAGTCTCAGCTATAGTCTCAGCTCAGTTATAGTCTCAGCTATAGTCTCAGCTCAGCTATAGTCTCAGTTATAGTCTCAGTTATAGTCTCAGCTCAGCTATAGTCTCAGTTATAGTCTCAGCTCAGTTATAGTCTCAGCTATAGTCTCAGCTCAGTTATAGTCTCAGCTATAGTCTCAGCTCAGTTATAGTCTCAGCTATAGTCTCAGCTCAGTTATAGTCTCAGCTCAGCTATAGTCTCAGCTCAGTTATAGTCTCAGTTATAGTCTCAGCTCAGTTATAGTCTCAGCTCAGTTATAGTCTCAGTTATAGTCTCAGCTCAGTTATAGTCTCAGTTATAGTCTCAGCTCAGTTATAGTCTCAGTTATAGTCTCAGCTCAGTTATATTCTCAGCTCAGCTATAGTCTCAGCTCAGTTATATTCTCAGCTCAGCTATAGTCTCAGCTCAGTTATAGTCTCAGTTATAGTCTCAGCTCAGTTATAGTCTCAGCTCAGTTATAGTCTCAGCTCAGTTATAGTCTCAGCTATAGTCTCAGCTCAGTTATAGTCTCAGCTCAGTTATAGTCTCAGCTCAGTTATAGTCTCAGCTCAGTTATAGTCTCAGTTATAGTCTCAGTTATAGTCTCAGCTCAGTTATAGTCTCAGCTCAGTTATAGTCTCAGCTATAGTCTCAGCTCAGTTATAGTCTCAGCTCAGTTATAGTCTCAGCTCAGTTATAGTCTCAGGTATAGTCTCAGTTATAGTCTCAGCTCAGTTATAGTCTCAGCTCAGCTATAGTCTCAGCTCAGTTATAGTCTCAGCTCAGCTATAGTCTCAGTTATAGTCTCAGCTCAGCTATAGTCTCAGCTATAGTCTCAGCTCAGTTATAGTCTCAGCTCAGCTATAGTCTCAGCTCAGCTATAGTCTCAGCTCAGTTATAGTCTCAGCTCAGCTATAGTCTCAGCTCAGCTATAGTCTCAGCTCAGCTATAGTCTCAGCTCAGCTATAGTCTCAGCTCAGCTATAGTCTCAGCTCAGCTATAGTCTCAGCTCAGCTATATTCTCAGCTCAGATATAGTCTCAGCTCAGCTATAGTCTCAGCTCAGACATAGTCTTAGTTATAGTGTCACCAGATTCAATGCTATTTCACGGTTAACAAATTAACAACAGATTTATCATCTCACTTATAGGGAAGGTCATGCAACATGTATAGCACTTACAAAAATGACTGATTGGCTGAGCGAAATTACTAATACAAATATTGTGGGAGCTGTTTTGTTAGACTTCAGTGCGGCTTTTGACATCACAATCTGCTGCCGGAAAAATGAGTGTTATGGCTTTACATGCCCTGCTATATTGTGGATGGAGAGTTATCTGTCAAACAGAACACAGAGGGTGTTTTTTATGGAAGCCTCTCCAACATAATCCAGGTAGAATCAGGAATTCCCCAGGGCTGTTGTTTAGACCCTTACTTGTTTCAATCTTTACTAATGACCTGACACTGGCTCTGAGTAAAGCCAGTGTGTCTATGTTTGCTGATAGGGGATCCTGAGTGGCGCAGCGGTCTAAGGAACTGCATCTTGAGGTGTCACTACAGACACCCTGGTTCGAATCCAGGCTGTATCACAACTGGCCGTGATTGGGAGTCCCATAGGGCGGCGCACAATTTGCCCAGAGCCGTCCGGGGTAGGCCGTCATTGTAAATAAGAATTTGTTCTTAACTGACTTGCCTAGTTAATAAATAAAGGTTAAATAAAACTCAACAATATACACACCAGCTACTACAGTTCAGAATAGGTGTCAATGAAGAAGTTAGTACCAAATATTTCAAAAACTAAAAGCATTGAATTTGGGAGAAATCTTTCACTAAGCCCTAAACCTCAACTGGAGAGTGGAGAGTGAGCAAGTTGAGAGGACTAAACAACTTGGAGTAACCTTGGATTGTAAACTGTCATGGTCAAAACATATTGATACAACAGGAGCTAAGATGGGGAGGAGTCTGTCCATAATAAAGCGCTGCTCTGCCTTCTTAACAACACTATCAACAAGGCAGGTCCTACAGGCCCTAGTTTCTACCTTCTTAACACCACTATCAACAAGGCAGGTTCTACAGGCCCTAGTTTCTACCTTCTTAACAGCACTATCAACAAGGCAGGTCCTACAGGCCCTAGTTTCTACCTTCTTAACACCACTATCAACAAGGCAGGTCCTACAGGCCCTAGTTTCTACCTTCTTAACAACACTATCAACAAGGCAGGTCCTACAGGCCCTAGTTTCTACCTTCTTAACAACACTATCAACAAGGCAGGTCCTACAGGCCCTAGTTTCTACCTTCTTAACAGCACTATCAACAAGGCAGGTCCTACAGGCCCTAGTTTCTACCTTCTTAACAACACTATCAACAAGGCAGGTCCTACAAGCCCTAGTTTCTACCGTCTTAACAACACTATCAACAAGGCAGGTCCTAGTTTCTACCTTCTTAAAACGTATTCTTAATAGGGGGCGCTGTTTTCACTTTGGGAAAGAATCGTGCCCAAATTAAACGGCCTCGTACTCTGTTCTATATCATACAATATGCATATTATTATTACTATTGGATAGAAAACACTCTGAAGTTTCTAAAACTGTTTTAATTATATCTGTGAGTAAAACAGAACTCATTTGGCAGCAAACTTCCAGACAGGAAAATGGGGCTTTGTGTCAGGGCCTGCCTATTCAACTGGCTTATATTTATGGATCTGTATGCACTTCATACGCCTTCCACTAGATGTCAACAGGCAGTAGAAGGTTGAACGGGGTGTCTAGCTTGATGTGAGGCCGAATGAGAGCTTTTGGAGTGACAGGTCCGCTCTTTTGTCAGTTTTCAACGGCGCACAGGGGAACTCCACATTGTCTTCTGAAATGCGTTACGTATACACGACGAAATGCTCCGGCTCTGATTTTATTGGATACATATGAGAAAAACATCATAAAGTAGGATTTTCAACCGAGTTTGACCAGTTTATTCGACGTTTATTGGGAATTTTGGAATTTTTCGTTCCAGGCGCAACTATTTTTTGGACATGTGCCCTCCACATGGCTAGCCAAAGTTGCTAATTCGACAGAAGAAATTGACATTCTAAAACCAAACAACGATTTATTCTGGAACTAGGACTCCTTGCACAACATTCTGATGGAAGATCATCAAAAGTAAGAGAATATTTATGATGTTATTTCGTATTTTTGTGTTCTATGTTGGCTCCAACAAGGCGGAGAATTGTAGGGCGCTGTCTCACAATATTGCATGCTGTATGTTGTACTAAAGTTATTTAAAAAAATCTAACACAGCGGTTGCATTAAGAACCAGTGTATCTTTCATTTGCTGTACAACATGTATTTTCTTAGTAAAGTTTATGATGAGTTCTTTGGTTAGATTAGGTGACTGTCCAAAATATCTCCGGACATTTTGGTGCTATTTGTGACGATGGCTGCGTTGTAAAACCCAGATTTGTAGCTCTAAATATGCACATTTTCGAACAAAACATAAATGTATTGTATAACATGATGTTATAAGACTGTCATCTGATGAAGTTGTCCAAAGGTTAGTGATGAATTTTATCTCTATTTCTGGGTTTTGTGAAAGCTATGTTGGCGGTGAATAAATGGCGTTGTGTGTTTGGCTATTGTGGTGAGCTAATATAAATATATATTGTATTTTCGCTGTAAAACACTTAAAAAATCAGAAAAATTGGCTGGATTCACAAGATGTTTATCTTCCATTTGCTGTACACCATGTATTTTTCATAAATGTTTTATGATGAGTATTTATATATTTCATGTTGCTCTCTAATTATTCTGGCTGTTTTGGTGCTATTTGTGATGGTGGCTGCAATGTAAAACTACGATTTATACCTCAAATATGCACATTTTCGAACAAAACATAAATGTATTGTATAACATGATGTTATAAGACTGTCTGATGAAGTTGTTCAAGGTTAGTGATTAATTTTCTCTCTATTTGTGGGTTTTGTGAAAGCTACCTATGCGGTGGAAACATGGTGAAAACATGGCGTTGTGTGTTTGGCTATTGTGGTGAGCTAATATAAATACATATTGTGTTTTCGCTGTAAAACATTTTAAAAATCGGAAATGATGGCTGGATTCACAAGATGTTTATCTTTCATTTGCTGTATTGGACTTGTGATTTCATGAAATTATATTATATGATATCCCTGTCGCGTTAGGCTAGGCTATGCTAGTCAGCTTTTTTGATGAGGAGGATCCCGGATACGGGAGGGAGACTCGTTAGAGGTTAACAACACTATCAACAAGGCAGGTCCTACAGGCCCTAGTTTCTACCTTCTTAACAACACTATCAACAAGGCAGGTCCTACAGGCCCTAGTTTCTACCTTCTTAACAACACTATCAACAAGGCAGGTCCTACAGGCCCTAGTTTCTACCTTCTTAACAACACTATCAACAAGGCAGGTCCTACAGGCCCTAGTTTCTACCTTCTTAACAACACTATCAACAAGGCAGGTCCTACAGGCCCTAGTTTCTACCTTCTTAACAACACTATCAACAAGGCAGGTCCTACAGGCCCTAGTTTCTACCTTCTTAACAACACTATCAACAAGGCAGGTCCTACAGGCCCTAGTTTCTACCTTCTTAACAACACTATCAACAAGGCAGGTCCTACAGGCCCTAGTTTCTACCTTCTTAACAACACTATCAACAAGGCAGGTCCTACAGGCCCTAGTTTCTACCTTCTTAACAACACTATCAACAAGGCAGGTCCTATAGGCCTTAGTTTCTACCTTCTTAACAACACTATCAACAAGGCAGGTCCTACAGGCCCTAGTTTCTACCTTCTTAACAGCACTATCAACAAGGCAGGTCCTACTGGCCCTAGTTTCTACCTTCTTAACAACACTATCAACAAGGCAGGTCCTACAGGCCCTAGTTTCTACCTTCTTAACAACACTATCAACAAGGCAGCTCCTACAGGCCCTAGTTTCTACCTTCTTAACAACACTATCAACAAGGCAGGTCCTATAGGCTCTAGTTTCTACCTTCTTAACAACACTATCAACAAGGCAGGTCCTACAGGCCCTAGTTTCTACCTTCTTAACAGCACTATCAACAAGGCAGGTCCTACAGGCCCTAGTTTCTACCTTCTTAACAACACTATCAACAAGACAGGTCCTACAGGCCCTAGTTTCTACCTTCTTAACAGCACTATCAACAAGGCAGGTCCTACAGGCCCTAGTTTCTACCTTCTTAACAACACTATCAACAAGGCAGGTCCTACAGGCCCTAGTTTCTACCTTCTTAACAGCACTATCAACAAGGCAGGTCCTACAGGCCCTAGTTTCTACCTTCTTAACAACACTATCAACAAGGCAGGTCCTACAGGCCCTAGTTTCTACCTTCTTAACAACACTATCAACAAGGCAGGTTCTACAGGCCCTAGTTTCTACCTTCTTAACAACACTATCAACAAGACAGGTCCTACAGGCCCTAGTTTTGTCACACCTGGACTACTGTTCAGTCATGTGATCAGGTGCCAAAAATAGGGAAAATTACAATTGGCTCAGAACAGGGCAGCACATCTGGCCCTTAAATCTACACAGAGAGCTAACATTAATAATATGCATGTAAATCTCTCCTGGCTCAAAGTGGAGGAGAGATTGACTTCATGTCACTCCCTGACCCTAGAGAGCCTTGTTATTCTCTATTTTGGTTAGGTTGGGGTTGTGCCTGGGGGGGTGTTGTATCTAGTGTGTGCATTTCTTTGTTGGCCTGGTATGGTTCCCAATCAGAGGCAGCTGTTTAGCGTTGTCTCTGATTGGGGATCATCCTTAGGCAGCCATTTCCCCACTGTGTTTTGTGGGATCTTGTTTCTGTGTAGTTGCCTGTGAGCACTGCTTGAGCTTCACGTATCGTTTCTTCTTTATTGTTTTGTTGTTCGGTTCTCTTCAAATAAAACCGGTTCCACGCTGCGCTTTGGTCTGAATATGATTACAACGACGATCGTGACACTTCATCACTACTTGTATTTGTGAAAGGTATTGACATGTTGAATGCACCCAGCTGTCTGTTTGAACTACTAGCACACAGCTCAGACACCCATGCATACCCTACAAGACGTGCCACCAGAGGTCTCTTCACAGTCCCCAAGTCCAGAACAGACTAGGGGAGGGGAACAGTACTACATAGAGCCATGGTTGAGATGGGGATGGTTGAGACGGGAAGGGGATGGTTGGGAAGGGGATGGTTGAGGATGATACAGGGATGTACAGTTGAAGTCGGAAGTTTACATACACTTAGTCATTAAAACTCGTTTTTCAACCACTCCACACATTTATTGTTAACAAACTATAGTTTTGGCAAGTCGGTTAGGACATCTACTTTGTGCATGACAAGTAATTTTTCCAACAATTGTTTACAGACATATTATTTCACTTATAATTCACTGTATCACAATTTCAGTGGGTCAGAAGTTTACATACACTAAGTTGACTGTGCCTTTAAACAGCTTGGAAAATTCCAGAAAATTCTGTCATGGCTTTAGAAGCTTCTGATAGGCTAATTGACATAATTTGAGTCAATTGGAGGTGTACCTGTGGATGTATTTCAAGGCCTACCTTCAAACTCAATGCCAATGAAAAAAAATTGTAGACCTCCACAAGTTTTGTTCATCTTTGGGAGAAATTTCCAAACGCCTGAAGGTACCACGTTCATCTGTACAAACAATAGTACGCAAGTATAAACACCTTGGGACCACACAGCCATCGTTCTGTCTCCTAGAGATGAATGTACTTTGCTGTGAAAAGTGCAAATCAATCCCAGAACAACAGCAGAGGACCTTGTGAAGATGCTGACGGAAACAGGTACAAAAGTATCTATATCAACAGTAAAACAAGTCCTATATCGACATAACCTGAAAGGCCGCTCAGCAAGGAAGAAGTCACTGCTCCAAAACTGCCAAAGAAAAGCCAGACTACGGTTTGCAACTGCACATGGGGACAAAGATCGTACTTTTTGGAGAAATGTCCTCTGGTCTGATGAAACAAAAATAGAATTGTTTGGCCATAATGACCATCGTTATGTTTGGAGGAAAAAGGGAGAGGCTTGCAAGCCAAAGAACACCATCCCAACCGTGAAGCACGGGGGTGGCAGCATCATGTTGTGGGGGTGCTTTGCTGCAGGAGGGACTGGTGCACTTCACAAAATAGATGGCATCATGAGGGAGGAAAATGATGTGGATATATTGAAGCAACATCTCAAGACATGAGTCAGGAAGTTAAAGCTTGGTCGCAAATGGGTCTTCCAAATAGACAATGACCCCAAGCATACTTCCAAAGTTGTGGCAAAATGGCTTTAGGACAACAAAGTCAAGGTATTGGAGTGGCCATCACACAGCCCTGACCTCAATACTATAGAACGTTTGTGGGCAGAACTGAAAAAGTGTATGCGAGCAACGAGGCCTACAAACCTGACTCAGTTACACCAGCTCTGTCAGGAGGAATGGGCCAAAATTCACCCAACTTATTGTGGGAAGCTTGTGGAAGGCTACCCAAAACATGTGACCCAAGTTAAACAATTTAAATGCGATGCTACCAAATACTAATTGAGTGTATGTAAACTTCCAACTTCAACTGTACAGGCCTTTCTCGTGTTAATAGGAACAGCAGATGGTTCCCCAGAAGCTGCAGGCAGAGACCAGATTTTAGAAGAGAAGAGACAAGAGAGGAGACTAGGGAGAGGCCTGCATGTCAATATGCTCTGAGAGGAACTGACATTCAACTGTAAGACCGGATTTCAAATCTCTCCTTCCTCATTCATTCATTCATTAACCACTGTGTGTCTGACTGTAGAGAGCTGCATTCCCGTGGGCAACTGGCGTGACCTGCGGGCCCCGACATGCTGCGCGCAGGTGTGAGGTGGTCAGAGAGACAACTTTTGGATGAAAATATGTTTTAGTGCCGCAGATTATTTTGAACATTTGTCTTTGTATGTGTTATTTAATGTATTAAAACATTATGCACAAACTAACATGATAATTCTGTATGTTGCAGAGCAGTGATTAAAATATATTTGAAGAATATTAAAAAGGGGTAAGCCGTTAGTGACGGAGTTGACAAGCCACTGACGTAGGTGACAACAGATACTCAAAACAGACATATTTTTGCCTCTAAAAATAAATGTTCAATACAAGTCGCTATAAAATTGAAGAGGTTTAGGTCGATCACCACGTATCTGGTGCCTACCTGTAGCATCAGCTGGTAGAACCCCCAGTAATACTACCCAGGGCAGCGGGCCCATCTAGCATATATCACATCACAGTAGAATAGCATATCATCCAATTTGTAAGTCGCTCTGGATAAGAGCGTCTGCTAAATGACTTAAATGTAAATGTAACATTTTTTATCTTTGCCCTGTGGCAAAATGTCTAGAAATGCAACAAGTGGTAATATGTAACTCATAGAAATGTGAGTTATAGATCTGTAATTCTCATTGAAAGCCAGTCTAAGAAGAGGTAGATCGGTTCTGTGTGCTTTTTCTATGCTTCCAGTTCTTAGATTTTGTTTTTGTGTCTTTTACTTTCGGTTTGGTACCCCAGCTTCAAACAGCTGAAACAACAATATTTTTGGTAATAGAAGGTATATTGATTCTCTACACGACACTCTATTTTTTCACATCAACTGCAATTAGGCAAACTATTAGAGAGTTCTAGCAACCAGGAAATGGAGGAGCGATTTCTGCATAGTAAACGTTTAATGCTTGCTGAGTAAACACACGTGCTGAGGAACACAGTCAGAGTGGTTTCTCTCTCCCCTGTCTAAAACACTCCCTGACAGCATTCTGTTTCTCCCTGAAGCCAACAGTCAGAGGGATCAAGTTGCTTGTTCTCTTTTGTCATGTTTTTGGAATGATCGTAGCTTCCAACTTGTTTCAAAAGAGCAACTGGAGAAGATGAGGGGAGGAGAGAAAGGAAGTAGAGAGGAGAGAAACAGCCTTTGAGTCAGCTGGTTGTTCAAATAGAGCTCTAATCCAGTCAACTGGTTGTTCAAATAGAGCTCTAATCCAGTCAACTGGTTGTTCAAATAGAGCTCTAATCCAGTCAACTGGTTGTTCAAATAGAGCTCTAATCCAGTCAACTGGTTGTTCAAATAGAGCTCTAATCCAGTCAACTGGTTGTTTAAATAGAGCTCTAATCCAGTCAACTGGTTGTTTAAATAGAGCTCTAATCCAGTCAACTGGTTGTTCAAATAGAGCTCTAATCCAGTCAACTGGTTGTTTAAATAGAGCTCTAATCCAGTCAACTGGTTGTTTAAATAGAGCTCTAATCCAGCCAACTGGTTGTTTAAATAGAGCTCTAATCCAGTCAACTGGTTGTTTAAATAGAGCTCTAATCCAGTCAACTGGTTGTTTAAATAGAGCTCTAATCCAGTCAACTGGTTGTTCAAATAGAGCTCTAATCCAGTCAACTGGTTGTTCAAATAGAGCTCTAATCCAGTCAACTGGTTGTTGTTGTCTGTTTTTAAATAGAGCTCTACTCCAGTCAACTGGTTGTTGTCTGTTTTTAAATAGAGCTCTACTCCAGTCAACTGGTTGTTGTCTGTTTTTAAATAGAGCTCTAATCCAGTCAACTGGTTGTTTAAATAGAGCTCTAATCCAGTCAACTGGTTGTTCAAATAGAGCTCTACTCCAGTCTTCTGGTTGTTCAAATAGAGCTCTAATCCAGTCAACTGGTTGTTCAAATAGAGCTCTAATCCAGTCAACTGGTTGTTTAAATAGAGCTCTAATCCAGTCAACTGGTTGTTTAAATAGAGCTCTAATCCAGTCAACTGGTTGTTCAAATAGAGCTCTAATCCAGTCAACTGGTTGTTTAAATAGAGCTCTAATCCAGTCAACTGGTTGTTCAAATAGAGCTCTAATCCAGTCAACTGGTTGTTCAAATAGAGCTCTAATCCAGTCAACTGGTTGTTCAAATAGAGCTCTACTCCAGTCAGCTGGTTGTTGTTGTCTGTTTTTAAATAGAGCTCTACTCCAGTCAACTGGTTGTTGTCTGTTTTTAAATAGAGCTCTACTCCAGTCAACTGGTTGTTGTCTGTTTTTAAATAGAGCTCTAATCCAGTCAACTGGTTGTTGTCTGTTTATAAATAGAGCTCTACTCCAGTCAGTGGCGAATTTGCCAATCTCGGTGTTCTCTGGCAAATGCCAAACGTCCTGCACGGTGTTGGGCTGTAAGCACAACCCCCACCTGTGGACGTCGGGCCCTCATACCACCCTCATGGAGTCTGTTTCTGACCGTTTGAGCACTGCAGAGCCCTGCAAATGACCTCCAGCAGGCCACAAATGTGCATGTGTCTGCTCATTGATGTGCCATCCTGGATGAGCTGCACTACCTGAGCCACTTGTGTGGGTTGTAGACTCCGTCTCATGCTACCACTAGAGTGAAAGCACCGCCAGCATTCAAAAGTGACCAAAACATCAGCCAGGAAGCATTGGAACTGAGAAGTGGTCTGTGGTCACCACCTGCAGAACCACTCCTTTATTGGGGGTGTCTTGCTAATTGCCTATAATTTCCACCTTTTGTCTATTCCATTTGCACAACAGCATGTGAAATTTATTGTCAATCAGTGTTGCTTCCTAAGTGGACAGTTTGATTTCACAGAAGTGTGATTGACTTGGAGTTACATTGTGTTGTTTAAGTGTTCCCTTTATTTTTTTGAGCAGTGTATTAACATTCAAAGCATCCATCCTCCACACTACCAGCTCCCACGACAACGCTGGCCAGCTCCCACGACAACGCTAGCCAGCTCCCACGACAACGCTGGCCAGCTCCCACGACAATGCTGTTAGTACCCACGGTAACGGTGAGATACAGATGAGGAATGACTCTGGCTTGTCTCCCAGAAACTAACACTATAGACAGACAGGCAGACTAGTGCTGCTAGACAGACAGACAGGCAGACTAGTGCTGCTAGACAGACAGACAGGCAGACTAGTGCTGCTAGACAAGACAGACTAGTGCTGCTAGACAGACAGACAGGCAGACTAGTGCTGCTAGACAGACAGACAGGCAGACTAGTGCTGCTAGACAAGACAGACTAGTGCTGCTAGACAGACAGACAGGCAGACTAGTGCTGCTAGACAGACAGACTAGTGCTGCTAGACAAGACAGACTAGTGCTGCTAGACAAGACAGACTAGTGCTGCTAGACAAGACAGACTAGTGCTGCTAGACAGACATACTAGTGCTGCTAGACAGACAGACTAGTGCTGCTAGACAGACAGACTAGTGCTGCTAGACAAGACAGACTAGTGCTGCTAGACAAGACAGACTAGTGCTGCTAGACAGACAGACTAGTGCTGCTAGACAGACATACTAGTGCTGCTAGACAGACAGACTAGTGCTGCTAGACAGACAGACTAGTGCTCCTAGACAGACAGACTAGTGCTGCTAGACAAGACAGACTAGTGCTGCTAGACAAGACAGACTAGTGATGCTAGACAGACAGACTAGTGCTGCTAGACAGACAGACAGACAGACAGACATACTAGTGCTGCTAGACAGACATACTAGTGCTGCTAGACAGACATACTAGTGCTGCTAGACAGACAGACTAGTGCTGCTAGACAGACAGACTAGTGCTGCTAGACAAGACAGACTAGTGCTGCTAGACAAGACAGACTAGTGCTGCTAGACAAGACAGACTAGTGCTGCTAGACAGACATACTAGTGCTGCTAGACAGACAGACTAGTGCTGCTAGACAGACAGACTAGTGCTGCTAGACAAGACAGACTAGTGCTGCTAGACAAGACAGACTAGTGATGCTAGACAGACATACTAGTGCTGCTAGACAGACATACTAGTGATGCTAGACAAGACAGACTAGTGCTGCTAGACAGACATACTAGTGCTGCTAGACAGACAGACTAGTGCTGCTAGACAGACAGACAGACAGACATACTAGTGCTGCTAGACAGACATACTAGTGATGCTAGACAAGACAGACTAGTGCTGCTAGACAGACATACTAGTGCTGCTAGACAGACATACTAGTGCTGCTAGACAAGACAGACTAGTGCTGCTAGACAAGACAGACTAGTGCTGCTAGACAGACATACTAGTGCTGCTAGACAGACATACTAGTGCTGCTAGACAGACAGACTAGTGCTGCTAGACAGACAGACTAGTGCTGCTAGACAGACAGACTAGTGCTGCTAGACAAGACAGACTAGTGCTGCTAGACAAGACAGACTAGTGCTGCTAGACAGACAGACAGACAGACTAGTGCTGCTAGACAGACAGACTAGTGCTGCTAGACAAGACAGACTAGTGCTGCTAGACAAGACAGACTAGTGCTGCTAGACAGACATACTAGTGCTGCTAGACAGACAGACTAGTGCTGCTAGACAGACAGACTAGTGCTGCTAGACAAGACAGACTAGTGCTGCTAGACAAGACAGACTAGTGATGCTAGACAGACATACTAGTGCTGCTAGACAGACAGACTAGTGCTGCTAGACAAGACAGACTAGTGCTGCTAGACAAGACAGACTAGTGATGCTAGACAGACATACTAGTGCTGCTAGACAGACATACTAGTGCTGCTAGACAGACAGACAGACATACTAGTGCTGCTAGACAAGACAGACTAGTGCTGCTAGACAAGACAGACTAGCGCTGCTAGACAAGACATACTAGTGCTGCTAGACAAGACAGACTAGTGATGCTAGACAGACATACTAGTGCTGCTAGACAGACAGACTAGTGCTGCTAGACAGACAGACAGACAGACATACTAGTGCTGCTAGACAGACATACTAGTGATGCTAGACAAGACAGACTAGTGCTGCTAGACAGACATACTAGTGCTGCTAGACAGACATACTAGTGCTGCTAGACAGACAGACTAGTGCTGCTAGACAGACAGACAGACAGACATACTAGTGCTGCTAGACAGACATACTAGTGATGCTAGACAAGACAGACTAGTGCTGCTAGACAGACATACTAGTGCTGCTAGACAGACATACTAGT
The DNA here is from genome assembly GCF_016432855.1 of Salvelinus namaycush. Classification (NCBI taxonomy): domain Eukaryota; kingdom Metazoa; phylum Chordata; class Actinopteri; order Salmoniformes; family Salmonidae; genus Salvelinus; species Salvelinus namaycush. The sequence goes on along the minus strand of NW_024059330.1, from coordinate 16,855 downwards.
GCTGCTAGACAGACAGACTAGTGCTGCTAGACAGACAGACTAGTGCTGCTAGACAAGACAGACTAGTGCTGCTAGACAAGACAGACTAGTGCTGCTAGACAGACATACTAGTGCTGCTAGACAGACAGACTAGTGCTGCTAGACAGACAGACTAGTGCTGCTAGACAAGACAGACTAGTGATGCTAGACAGACATACTAGTGCTGCTAGACAGACATACTAGTGATGCTAGACAAGACAGACTAGTGCTGCTAGACAGACATACTAATGCTGCTAGACAGACAGACAGACATACTAGTGCTGCTAGACAAGACAGACTAGTGCTGCTAGACAAGACAGACTAGTGCTGCTAGACAAGACAGACTAGTGCTGCTAGACAAGACAGACTAGTGATGCTAGACAGACATACTAGTGCTGCTAGACAGACAGACTAGTGCTGCTAGACAGACATACTAGTGCTGCTAGACAGACAGACAGACATACTAGTGCTGCTAAACAAGACAGACTAGTGCTGCTAGACCGACAGACATACTAGTGCTGCTAGACCGACAGACAGACTAGTGCTGCTAGACAGACATACTAGTGCTGCTAGACAGACAGACTAGTGATGCTAGACAGACAGACAGACAGACTAGTGCTGCTAGACAGACAGACTAGTGCTTCTAGACAGACAGACTAGTGCTGCTAGACAAGACAGACTAGTGCTGCTAGACAGACATACTAGTGCTGCTAGACAGACAGACTAGTGCTGCTAGACAGACAGACTAGTGCTGCTAGACAAGACAGACTAGTGCTGCTAGACAAGACAGACTAGGGCTGCTAGACAGACAGACTAGTGCTGCTAGACAAGACAGACTAGTGCTGCTAGACAGACAGACTAGTGCTGCTAGACAGACAGACAGGCAGACTAGTGCTGCTAGACAAGACAGACTAGTGCTGCTAGACAAGACAGACTAGTGCTGCTAGACAGACAGACTAGTGCTGCTAGACAGACAGACTAGTGCTGCTAGACAGACAGACTAGTGCTGCTAGACAAGACAGACTAGTGCTGCTAGACAAGACAGACTAGTGCTGCTAGACAGACAGACTAGTGCTGCTAGACAGACAGACTAGTGCTGCTAGACAGACAGACAGGCAGACTAGTGCTGCTAGACAAGACAGACTAGTGCTGCTAGACAGACAGACTAGTGCCGCTAGACAGACAGACCAACAAATCAGGCTTAGCTTCCACAGTGCTTTTAGTCTTGCTGTTTTGTGGTTAAGGTAGGGGTCTATATAACAGTGAGGTGGGGGGGGGTCAGCATTGAGGTGGGGAGAAAGGGAAAGCAGCTGGAGAGAGGGGGAGGCAAGGAGACCCACCCTCCTAATCTCTGACCTCAATCTGTAGTAATCCATCCAGCTATCATAGAGCAGACACACTGACTGACTGAGGTGCAGTAGGATTGGTGTGTACAGGGCAACAACAAGAAAACACTTTAAAGCAGCTGCCCTGAAATGCCAGTATGTGGCTCTTGTTTTGACACTCTCCACCAACTGTTCAGTGGTTCTCAACCTCTGTGGGTTACTGTATCCCCTTCAGTAGCTCCAGGGCAAAACACCAGGGTGGGAAGTACTGTTCTAGATCACAGAACATTAAGGTATGTCAGTTTTGTATTTATTATGGATCCCCATTAGTTCCTGCCAAGGCAGCAGCTACTCTTCCTGGGGTTTATTATGTATCCCCATTAGTTCCTGTCAAGGCAGCAGCTACTCTTCCTGGGGTTTATTATGGATCCCCATTAGTTCCTGTCAAGGCAGCAGCTACTCTTCCTGGGGTTTATTATGGATCCCATTAGTTTCTGCCAAAGCAGCAGCTACTCTTCCTGGGGTTTATTATGGATCCCCATTAGTTCCTGTCTAGACAGCAGCTACTCTTCCTGGGATTTATTATGGATCCCCATTTAGTTCCTGCCAAGGCAGCAGCTACTCTTCCTGGGGTTTATTATGGATCCCCATTAGTTCCTGTCAAGGCAGCAGCTACTCTTCCTGGGGTTTATTATGGATCCCCATTAGTTCCTGCCAAGGCAGCAGCTACTCTTCCTGGGGTTTATTATGGATCCCCATTAGTTCCTGCCAAGGCAGCAGCTACTCTTCCTGGGGTTTATTATGGATCCCCATTAGTTCCTGTCAAGGCAGCAGCTACTCTTCCTGGGGTTTATTATGTATCCCCATTAGTTCCTGCCAAGGGAGCAGCTACTCTTCCTGGGGTTTATTATGGATCCCCATTAGTTCCTGACAAGGCAGCAGCTACTCTTCCTGGGGTTTAGTATGGATCCCCATTAGTTCCTGCCAAGGCAGCAGCTACTCTTCCTGGGGTTTATTATGGATCCCCATTAGTTCCTACCAAGGCAGCAGCTACTCTTCCTGGGGTTTATTATGGATCCCCATTAGTTCCTGCCAAGGCAGCAGCTACTCTTCCTGGGGTTTATTATAGATCCCCATTAGTTCCTGTCAAGGCAGCAGCTACTCTTCCTGGGGTTTATTATGGATCCCCATTAGTTCCTGCCAAGGCAGCAGCTACTCTTCCTGGGGTTTAATATGGATCTCAATTAGTTCCTGCCAAGGCAGCAGCTACTCTTCCTGGGGTTTATTATGGATCCCCATTAGTTCCTGCCAAGGCAGCAGCTACTCTTCCTGGGGTTTATTATGGATCCCCATTAGTTCCTGTCAAGGCAGCAGCTACTCTTCCTGGCGTTTATTATGGATCTCCATTAGTTCCTGCCAAGGCAGCAGCTACTCTTCCTGGGGTTTAGTATGGATCCCCATTAGTTCCTGCCAAGGCAGCAGCTACTCTTCCTGGGGTTTATTATGGATCCCCATTAGTTCCTGTCAAGGCAGCAGCTACTCTTCCTGGGGTTTATTATGGATCCCCATTAGTTCCTGCCAAGGCAGCAGCTACTCTTCCTGGGGTTTATTATGGATCCCCATTAGTTCCTGCCAAGGCAGCAGCTACTCTTCCTGGGGTTTATTATGGATCCCCATTAGTTCCTGTCAAGGCAGCAGCTACTCTTCCTGGGGTTTATTATGGATCCCCATTAGTTCCTGTCAAGGCAGCAGCTACTCTTCCTGGGGTTTATTATGGATCCCCATTAGTTCCTGCCAAGGCAGCAGCTACTCTTCCTGGGGTTTAGTATGGATCCCCATTAGTTCCTGTCAAGGCAGCAGCTACTCTTCCTGGGGTTTATTATGGATCCCCATTAGTTCCTACCAAGATCTGATAGAATGGTTGTGTGTTTCAAATGAATCAATTTCTATATTTTACAAATGTTTTTATTGAACATTTATTATTATTATATTATTTTAGAGGCAAAAATATGTCTGTTTTGAGTATCTGTTGTCAACTACGTCAGTGGCTTGTCAACTCCGTCACTACGGCTTACCCCTTTTTAATATTCTTCAAATATATTTTAATCACTGGTCTGCAACATACAGAATTATCATGTTAGTTTGTGCATAATGTTTTAATACATTAAATAACACATACAAAGACAAATGTTCAAAATAATCTGTGGGTCAAAAACATATTTTCATCCAAAAGTTGTCTCTCTGACCACCTCACACCTGCGCGCAGCATGTCGGGGCCCGCAGGTCACGCCAGTTGCCCACGGGAATGCAGCTCTCTACAGTCAGACACACAGTGGTTAATGAATGAATGAATGAGGAAGGAGAGATTTGAAATCCGGTCTTACAGTTGAGTCTTTTTCATCACACTGAGTCATGTACTGAATGTCAGTTCCTCTCAGAGCATACTGACATGCAGGCCTCTCCCTAGTCTCCTCCATTGTCTCTTCTCTTCTAAAATCTGGTCTCTGCCTGCAGCTTCTGGGGAACCAACTGCTGTTCCTATTAACACGAGAAAGGCCTGTACATCCCTGTATCATCCCCTTCCCGTCTCCACCATCCCCTTCCCTTCCCAACCATCCCCTTCCCGTCTCCACCATCCCCTTCCCGTCTCCACCATCCCCTTCCCTTCCCGTCTCCACCATTCCCTTCCCTTCTCCACCATCCCCTTCCCTTCCCAACCATCCCCTTCCCGTCTCCACCATCCCCTTCCCGTCTCCACCATCCCCTTCCCGTCTCCACCATCCCCTTCCCGTCTCCACCATCCCCTTCCCGTCTCCACCATCCCCTTCCCGTCTCCACCATCCCCTTCCCAACCATCCCCTTCCCGTCTCAACCATCCCCTTCCCGTCTCAACCATCCCCTTCCCTTCCCGTCTCAACCATCCCCTTCCCGTCTCAACCATCCCCTTCCCGTCTCAACCATCCCCTTCCAGTCTCAACCATCCCCTTCCCGTCTCCACCATCCCCTTCCAGTCTCAACCATCCCCTTCCCTTCCCGTCCCCACCATCCCCTTCCCGTCTCAACCATCCCCTTCCCGTCTCAACCATCCCCTTCCAGTCTCAACCATCCCCTTCCCGTCTCAACCATCCCCTTCCAGTCTCAACCATCCCCTTCCAGTCTCAACCATCCCCTTCCCGTCTCAACCATCCCCTTCCAGTCTCAACCATCCCCTTCCAGTCTCAACCATCCCCTTCCAGTCTCAACCATCCCCTTCCAGTCTCAACCATCCCCTTCCAGTCTCAACCATCCCCTTCCCGTCTCAACCATCCCCTTCCAGTCTCAACCATCCCCTTCCAGTCTCAACCATCCCCTTCCAGTCTCCACCATCCCCTTCCCGTCCCAACCATCCCCTTCCCGTCCCAACCATCCCCTTCCCGTCCCAACCATCCCCGTCTCCACCATCCCCTTCCCGTCTCCACCATCCCCTTCCCGTCTCCACCATCCCCTTCCCGTCCCAACCATCCCCGTCTCCACCATCCCCTTCCCGTCCCAACCATCCCCTTCCCTTCCCAACCATCCCCGTCCCCACCATCCCCTTCCCGTCTCCACCATCCCCTTCCCGTCTCCACCATCCCCTTCCCGTCTCAACCATCCCCTTCCCTTCCCAACCATCCCCTTCCCGTCCCAACCATCCCCTTCCCAACCATCCCCTTCCCGTCCCAACCATCCCCTTCCCTTCCCAACCATCCCCTTCCCTTCCCAACCATCCCCTTCCCGTCCCAACCATCCCCTTCTCAACCATCCCCTTCCCGTCCCAACCATCCCCTTCCCGTCTCAACCATCCCCTTCCCGTCCCAACCATCCCCTTCCCAACCATTCCCTTCCCATCTCAACCATCCCCTTCCCGTCTCAACCATCCCCTTCCCAACCATTCCCTTCCCATCTCAACCATCCCCTTCCCGTCTCAACCATCCCCTTCCCAACCATTCCCTTCCCGTCTCAACCATCCCCTTCCCGTCCCAACCATCCCCTTCCCAACCATTCCCTTCCCATCTCAACCATCCCCTTCCCATCTCAACCATCCCCTTCCCAACCATTCCCTTCCCATCTCAACCATCCCCTTCCCGTCCCAACCATCCCCTTCTCAACCATCCCCTTCCCGTCCCAACCATCCCCTTCCCGTCCCAACCATCCCCTTCCCCTCCCAACCATCCCCTTCCCGTCTCAATCCTCCCCTTCCCTTCCCAACCATCCCCTTCCCGTCTCAATCCTCCCCTTCCCTTCCCAACCATCCCCTTCCCGTCCCAACCATCCCCTTCCCAACCATCCCCTTCCCGTCCCAACCATCCCCTTCCCGTCCCAACCATCCCCTTCCCTTCCCAACCATCCCCTTCCCGTCTCAACCATCCCCTTCCCTTCCCAACCATCCCCTTCCCGTCTCAACCATCCCCTTCCCGTCTCAACCATCCCCTTCCCGTCCCAACCATCCCCTTCCCGTCCCAACCATCCCCTTCCCGTCTCAACCATCCCCTTCCCAACCATCCCCTTCCCAACCATCCCCTTCCCAACCATCCCCTTCCCAACCATCCCCTTCCCGTCCCAACCATCCCCTTCCCGTCTCAACCATCCCCTTCCCAACCATCCCCTTCCCGTCCCAACCATCCCCTTCCCGTCCCAACCATCCCCTTCCCGTCTCAACCATCCCCTTCCCAACCATCCCCTTCCCGTCCCAACCGTCCCCTTCCCGTCTCAACCATCCCCTTCTCAACCATCCCCTTCCCGTCTCAACCGTCCCCTTCCCGTCTCAACCGTCCCCTTCCCGTCTCAACCGTCCCCTTCCCGTCTCAACCGTCCCCTTCCCGTCTCAACCGTCCCCTTCCCGTCTCAACCGTCCCCTTCCCGTCTCAACCGTCCCCTTCCCGTCTCAACCGTCCCCTTCCAGTCTCAACCATCCCCTTCCAACCATCCCCTTCCCGTCTCAACCATCCCCTTCCAATCATCCCCTTCCCAACCATCCCCTTCCCAACCATCCCCTTCCCAACCATCCCCTTCCCAACCATCCCCTTCCAACCATCCCCTTCCCAACCATCCCCTTTCCCGTCTCAACCATCCCCTTCCCGTCTCAACCATCCCCTTCCAGTCTCAACCATCCCCTTCCAGTCTCAACCATCCCCTTCCAGTCTCAACCATCCCCTTCCAACCATCCCCTTCCCGTCTCAACCATCCCCTTCCAATCATCCCCTTCCCAACCATCCCCTTCCCAACCATCCCCTTCCCAATCATCCCCTTCCCAACCATCCCCTTCCCAACCATCCCCTTCCCAACCATCCCCTTCCCAACCATCCCCTTCCAACCATCCCCTTCCCAACCATCCCCTTCCCGTCTCAACCATCCCCTTCCCGTCTCAACCATCCCCTTCCAGTCTCAACCATCCCCTTCCAGTCTCAACCATCCCCTTCCCAACCATCCCCTTCCCGTCTCAACCATCCCCTTCCAGTCCCAACCATCCCCTTCCAACCATCCCCTTCCAGTCTCAACCATCCCCTTCCAGTCTCAACCCATCCCCTTCCAGTCTCAACCATCCCCTTCCCGTCCCAACCATCCCCTTCCAACCATCCCCTTCCAGTCTCAACCATCCCCTTCCCGTCTCAACCATCCCCTTCCAACCATCCCCTTCCCGTCTCAACCATCCCCTTCCCAACCATCCCCTTCCCAACCATCCCCTTCCCGTCTCAACCATCCCCTTCCCGTCTCAACCATCCCCTTCCAACCATCCCCTTCCCGTCTCAACCATCCCCTTCCAACCATCCCCTTCCCGTCTCAACCATCCCCTTCCAGTCTCAACCATCCCCTTCCAACCATCCCCTTCCCGTCTCAACCATCCCCTTCCCGTCTCAACCATCCCCTTCCCGTCTCAACCATCCCCTTCCCGTCTCAACCATCCCCTTCCCAACCATCCCCTTCCCAACCATCCCCTTCCAGTCTCAACCATCCCCTTCCAGTCTCAACCATCCCCTTCCAACCATCCCCTTCCCAACCATCCCCTTCCAACCATCCCCTTCCAACCATCCCCTTCCCGTCTCAACCATCCCCTTCCAATCATCCCCTTCCCAACCATCCCCTTCCCAACCATCCCCTTCCCAACCATCCCCTTCCCAACCATCCCCTTCCAACCATCCCCTTCCCAACCATCCCCTTTCCCGTCTCAACCATCCCCTTCCCGTCTCAACCGTCCCCTTCCCGTCTCAACCGTCCCCTTCCCGTCTCAACCATCCCCTTCCAGTCTCAACCATCCCCTTCCAACCATCCCCTTCCCGTCTCAACCATCCCCTTCCAATCATCCCCTTCCCAACCATCCCCTTCCCAACCATCCCCTTCCCGTCTCAATCATCCCCTTCCCAACCATCCCCTTCCCAACCATCCCCTTCCCAACCATCCCCTTCCCAACCATCCCCTTCCAACCATCCCCTTCCCAACCATCCCCTTTCCCGTCTCAACCATCCCCTTCCCGTCTCAACCATCCCCTTCCAGTCTCAACCATCCCCTTCCAGTCTCAACCATCCCCTTCCCAACCATCCCCTTCCCGTCTCAACCATCCCCTTCCAGTCTCAACCATCCCCTTCCAACCATCCCCTTCCAGTCTCAACCATCCCCTTCCCGTCTCAACCCATCCCCTTCCAGTCTCAACCATCCCCTTCCCGTCTCAACCATCCCCTTCCAACCATCCCCTTCCAGTCTCAACCATCCCCTTCCCGTCTCAACCATCCCCTTCCAACCATCCCCTTCCCGTCTCAACCATCCCCTTCCCAACCATCCCCTTCCCAACCATCCCCTTCCCGTCTCAACCATCCCCTTCCCGTCTCAACCATCCCCTTCCAACCATCCCCTTCCCGTCTCAACCATCCCCTTCCAACCATCCCCTTCCCGTCTCAACCATCCCCTTCCAGTCTCAACCATCCCCTTCCAACCATCCCCTTCCCGTCTCAACCATCCCCTTCCAGTCTCAACCATCCCCTTCCCGTCTCAACCATCCCCTTCCCAACCATCCCCTTCCCAACCATCCCCTTCCAGTCTCAACCATCCCCTTCCAGTCTCAACCATCCCCTTCCAACCATCCCCTTCCCAACCATCCCCTTCCAACCATCCCCTTCCAACCATCCCCTTCCCGTCTCAACCATCCCCTTCCCGTCTCAACCATCCCCTTCCCTTCCCAACCATCCCCTTCCCGTCTCAACCATCCCCTTCCCTTCCCAACCATCCCCTTCCCGTCTCAACCATCCCCTTCCCTTCCCAACCATCCCCTTCCCTTCCCAACCATCCCCTTCCCGTCTCAACCATCCCCTTCCCTTCCCAACCATCCCCTTCCCTTCCCAACCATCCCCTTCCCGTCTCAACCATCCCCTTCCCGTCTCAACCATCCCCTTCCCATCTCAACCATGGCTCTATGTAGTATTGTGCCCCTCCCATAGTCTGTTCTGGACTTGGGGACTGTGAAGAGACCTCTGGTGGCATGTCTTGTAGGGTCATGGGTGTCTGAGCTGTGTGCCAGTAGTTTAGACAGACAGCTTGGTGCATTCAACATGTCAGTACCTCTCATAAATACAAGTAGTGATGAAGTCAATCTCTCCTCTACTTTGAGCCAGGAGAGATTGACATGCATATTATTAATATTAGCTCTCTGTGTACATCCAAGGGCCAGCCGTGCTGCCCTGTTCTGAGCCAATTGTAAGTCCCTCTTTGTGGCACCTGACCACACGACTGAACAGTAGTCCAGGTGAGACAAAACTGGGGCCTGTAGGACCTGCCTTGTTGATAGTGTTGTTAAGAAGGTAGAAACTAGGGCCTGTAGGACCTGCCTTGTTGATAGTGCTGTTAAGAAGGCAGAGCACCACTTTATTATGGACAGACTTCTCCCCATCTTAACTACTGTTGTATCAATATGTTTTGACCATGACAGTTTACAATCCAGGGTTACTCCAAGCAGTTAAGTCTCCTCAACTTGCTAAATTTCCACATTATTGATTACAATATTTAGTTGAGGTTTAGGGTTTAGTGAGTGTTTTGTCCCAAATACAATGCTTTTTGTTTTAGAAATATTTAGGACTAACTTATTCCTTGCCTCCCACTCTGAAATTAACTGCAGCTCTTTGTTGAGTGTTGCAGTCATTTCAGTTGCTGTAGTAGGTGACGTGTATAGTGTTGAGTCATCCTCATTTTTTATTTCACCTTTATTTAACCAGGTAGGCCAGTTGAGAACAAGTTCTCATTTACAACTGCGACCTGGCCAAGATAAAGCAAAGCAGTTCGACACAAACAACAACACAGAGTTACACATGGAATAAACAAACATACAGTCAATAACACAATAGAAAAGAAAAGTCGATATACATTGTGTGCAAATGAGGTAAGATAAGAGAGGTAAGGCAATAAATAGGCCATGGTGGCTAAGTAATTACAATATAGCAATTAAACACTGGAGTGATAGATGTGCAGAAGATGAATGTGCAAGTAGAGATACTGGGGTGCAAAGGAGCAAGTTAAATAAATACAGTATGGGGATGAGGTAGATAGATGGGCTATTTACAGATGGGCTATGTACAGGTGCAGTGATCTGTGAGCTGCTCTGACACCTGGTGCTTAAAGCTAGTGAGGGAGATATGAGTCTCCAGCTTCAGTGATTTTTGCAATTCGTTCCAGTCATTGGCAGCAGGGAACTGTAAGGAGAGGTGGCTTTGGGGATGACCAGTGAGATATACCTGCTGGAGCGCGTGCTACGGGTGGGTGCTGCTATGGTGACCAGTGAGCTGAGATAAGGCGGGGTTTTACCTAGCAGAGACTTATAGATGTGCTCACACATGAACTGCAGAGACGGCAGAGTTTCTAGAGCAGGTAGATGTTCCCAAACAACCAACAGGACTGGAGTGTGTTGAGTCTACGGACGTTTCAGCCAACCTCAGAGTGAATCAACAGGACTGGAGTGTGTTGAGTCTACGGACGTTTCAGCCAACCTCAGAGTGAATCAACAGGACTGGAGTGTGTTGAGTCTACGGACGTTTCAGCCAACCTCAGAGTGAATCAACAGGACTGGAGTGTGTTGAGTCTACGGACGTTTCAGCCAACCTCAGAGTGAATCAACAGGACTGGAGTGTGTTGAGTCTACGGACGTTTCAGCCAACCTCAGAGTGAATCAACAGGACTGGAGTGTGTTGAGTCTACGGACGTTTCAGCCAACCTCAGAGTGAACTGAATCAACAGGATTCAGCCTGACCAGATGGTCTCACGTCTGAATCCTGATTCCTAAAAACATGGTCTGATTTAGCCCTAACGAATAGTCTACTTCTATGACGGCTGACAGTGGTGCAACAGAGACACTGCAATTTGGCAAAAGTGTCGACTTGATTGTGTGTGGGTCTGTGCGCGGACGCCTGCGCCTGTCTGTGTGACAAGGTCAACCAGACATCAATACTTTGTTTACAGCCTGACCATAATGAACAGAGTCCCCTCAGCCTGACCATAATGAACAGAGTCCCCTCAGCCTGACCATAATGAACAGAGTCCCCTCAGCCTGACCATAATGAACAGAGTCCCCTCAGCCTGACCATAATGAACAGTCCCCTCAGCCTGACCATAATGAACAGAGTCCCCTCAGCCTGACCATAATGAACAGAGTCCCCTCAGCCTGACCATAATGAACAGAGTCCCCTCAGCCTGACCATAATGAACAGAGTCCCCTCAGCCTGACCATAATGAACAGAGTCCCCTCAGCCTGACCATAATGAACAGAGTCCCCTCAGCCTGACCATAATGAACAGAGTCCCCTCAGCCTGACCATAATGAACAGAGTCCTCTCAGCCTGACCATAATGAACAGAGTCCCCTCAGCCTGACCATAATGAACAGAAAGAGTCCCCTCAGCCTGACCATAATGAACAGAGTCCCCTCAGCCTGACCATAATGAACCTCAGCCTGACCATAATGAACAGAGTCCCCTCAGCCTGACCATAATGAACAGAGTCCCCTCAGCCTGACCATAATGAACAGAGTCCCCTCAGCCTGACCATAATGAACAGAGTCCCCTCAGCCTGACCATAATGAACAGAGTCCCCTCAGCCTGACCATAATGAACAGAGTCCCCTCAGCCTGACCATAATGAACAGAGTCCCCTCAGCCTGACCATAATGAACAGAGTCCCCTCAGCCTGACCATAATGAACAGAGTCCCCTCAGCCTGACCATAATGAACAGAGTCCCCTCAGCCTGACCATAATGAACAGAGTCCCCTCAGCCTGACCATAATGAACAGAGTCCCCTCAGCCTGACCATAATGAACAGAGTCCCCTCAGCCTGACCATAATGAACAGAGTCCCCTCAGCCTGACCATAATGAACAGAGTCCCCTCAGCCTGACCATAATGAACAGAGTCCCCTCAGCCTGACCATAATGAACAGAGTCCCCTCAGCCTGACCATAATGAACAGAGTCCCCTCAGCCTGACCATAATGAACAGAGTCCCCTCAGCCTGACCATAATGAACAGAGTCCTCTCAGCCTGATCATAATGAACAGAGTCCTCTCAGCCTGATCATAATGAACAGAGTCCTCTCAGCCTGACCATAATGAACAGAGTCCCCTCAGCCTGACCATAATGAACAGAGTCCCCTCAGCCTGACCATAATGAACAGAGTCCCCTCAGCCTGACCATAATGAACAGAGTCCCCTCAGCCTGACCATAATGAACAGAGTCCCCTCAGCCTGACCATAATGAACAGAGTCCCCTCAGCCTGACCATAATGAACAGAGTCCCCTCAGCCTGACCATAATGAACAGAGTCCCCTCAGCCTGACCATAATGAACAGAGTCCCCTCAGCCTGACCATAATGAACAGTCCCCTCAGCCTGATCATAATGAACAGAGTCCTCTCAGCCTGATCATAATGAACAGAGTCCTCTCAGCCTGATCATAATGAACAGAGTCCCCTCAGCCTGACCATAATGAACAGAGTCCCCTCAGCCTGACCATAATGAACAGAGTCCCCTCAGCCTGACCATAATGAACAGAGTCCTCTCAGCCTGACCATAATGAACAGAGTCCCCTCAGCCTGATCATAATGAACAGAGTCCTCTCAGCCTGATCATAATGAACAGAGTCCTCTCAGCCTGATCATAATGAACAGAGTCCCCTCAGCCTGACCATAATGAACAGAGTCCCCTCAGCCTGACCATAATGAACAGAGTCCCCTCAGCCTGACCATAATGAACAGAGTCCTCTCAGCCTGACCATAATGAACAGAGTCCCCTCAGCCTGACCATAATGAACAGAGTCCCCTCAGCCTGACCATAATGAACAGAGTCCCCTCAGCCTGACCATAATGAACAGTCCCCTCAGCCTGACCATAATGAACAGAGTCCCCTCAGCCTGACCATAATGAACAGAGTCCCCTCAGCCTGACCATAATGAACAGAGTCCCCTCAGCCTGACCATAATGAACAGAGTCCCCTCAGCCTGACCATAATGAACAGAGTCCCCTCAGCCTGACCATAATGAACAGAGTCCCTCTCAGCCTGACCATAATGAACAGAGTCCTCTCAGCCTGACCATAATGAACAGAGTCCTCTCAGCCTGACCATAATGAACGAGTCCCTCTCAGCCTGACCATAATGAACAGAGTCCCCTCAGCCTGACCATAATGAACAGAGTCCCCTCAGCCTGACCATAATGAACAGAGTCCCCTCAGCCTGACCATAATGAACAGAGTCCCCTCAGCCTGACCATAATGAACAGAGTCCCCTCAGCCTGACCATAATGAACAGAGGCCCCCTCAGCTGAACCATAATGAACAGAGTCCCCTCAGCCTGACCATAATGAACAGAGTTCCCTCAGCCTGACCATAATGAACAGAGTCCTCTCAGCCTGATCATAATGAACAGAGTCCTCTCAGCCTGACCATAATGAACAGAGTCCCCTCAGCCTGACCATAATGAACAGAGTCCCCTCAGCCTGACCATAATGAACAGAGTCCCCTCAGCCTGATCATAATGAACAGAGTCCTCTCAGCCTGATCATAATGAACAGAGTCCTCTCAGCCTGACCATAATGAACAGAGTCCTCTCAGCCTGATCATAATGAACAGAGTCCTCTCAGCCTGATCATAATGAACAGAGTCCTCTCAGCCTGATCATAATGAACAGAGTCCTCTCAGCCTGATCATAATGAACAGAGTCCTCTCAGCCTGATCATAATGAACAGAGTCCTCTCAGCCTGACCATAATGAACAGAGTCCCCTCAGCCTGACCATAATGAACAGAGTCCCCTCAGCCTGACCATAATGAACAGAGTCCCCTCAGCCTGATCATAATGAACAGAGTCCTCTCAGCCTGACCATAATGAACAGAGTCCCCTCAGCCTGACCATAATGAACAGAGTCCCCTCAGCCTGACCATAATGAACAGAGTCCCCTCAGCCTGACCATAATGAACAGAGTCCCCTCAGCCTGACCATAATGAACAGAGAGAGTCCCCTCAGCCTGACCATAATGAACAGAGTCCCCTCAGCCTGACCATAATGAACAGAGTCCTCTCAGCCTGACCATAATGAACAGAGTCCCCTCAGCCTGACCATAATGAACAGAGTCCTCTCAGCCTGACCATAATGAACAGAGTCCCCTCAGCCTGACCATAATGAACAGAGTCCCCTCAGCCTGACCATAATGAACAGAGTCCCCTCAGCCTGACCATAATGAACAGAGTCCCCTCAGCCTGACCATAATGAACAGAGTCCCCTCAGCCTGACCATAATGAACAGAGTCCCCTCAGCCTGACCATAATGAACAGAGTCCCCTCAGCCTGACCATAATGAACAGAGTCCCCTCAGCCTGACCATAATGAACAGAGTCCCCTCAGCCTGATCATAATGAACAGAGTCCCCTCAGCCTGACCATAATGAACAGAGTCCTCTCAGCCTGATCATAATGAACAGAGTCCTCTCAGCCTGATCATAATGAACAGAGTCCTCTCAGCCTGACCATAATGAACAGAGTCCTCTCAGCCTGATCATAATGAACAGAGTCCCCTCAGCCTGACCATAATGAACAGAGTCCCCTCAGCCTGACCATAATGAACAGAGTCCCCTCAGCCTGACCATAATGAACAGAGTCCCCTCAGCCTGATCATAATGAACAGAGTCCTCTCAGCCTGACCATAATGAACAGAGTCCCCTCAGCCTGACCATAATGAACAGAGTCCCCTCAGCCTGACCATAATGAACAGAGTCCCCTCAGCCTGACCATAATGAACAGAGTCCCCTCAGCCTGACCATAATGAACAGAGTCCCCTCAGCCTGACCATAATGAACAGAGTCCCCTCAGCCTGACCATAATGAACAGAGTCCCCTCAGCCTGACCATAATGAACAGAGTCCCCTCAGCCTGACCATAATGAACAGAGTCCCCTCAGCCTGACCATAATGAACAGAGTCCCCTCAGCCTGATCATAATGAACAGAGTCCCCTCAGCCTGACCATAATGAACAGAGTCCTCTCAGCCTGATCATAATGAACAGAGTCCTCTCAGCCTGATCATAATGAACAGAGTCCTCTCAGCCTGACCATAATGAACAGAGTCCCCTCAGCCTGACCATAATGAACAGAGTCCCCTCAGCCTGACCATAATGAACAGAGTCCTCTCAGCCTGACCATAATGAACAGAGTCCCCTCAGCCTGACCATAATGAACAGAGTCCCCTCAGCCTGACCATAATGAACAGAGTCCCCGCAGCCTGACCATAATGAACAGAGTCCCCTCAGCCTGACCATAATGAACAGAGTCCCCTCAGCCTGACCATAATGAACAGAGTCCCCTCAGCCTGACCATAATGAACAGAGTCCCCTCAGCCTGACCATAATGAACAGAGTCCCCTCAGCCTGACCATAATGAACAGAGTCCCCTCAGCCTGATCATAATGAACAGAGTTCCCTCAGCCTGACCATAATGAACAGAGTCCTCTCAGCCTGATCATAATGAACAGAGTCCTCTCAGCCTGATCATAATGAACAGAGTCCTCTCAGCCTGACCATAATGAACAGAGTCCTCTCAGCCTGACCATAATGAACAGAGTCCCCTCAGCCTGACCATAATGAACAGAGTCCTCTCAGCCTGATCATAATGAACAGAGTCCCTCAGCCTGACCATAATGAACAGAGTCCTCTCAGCCTGACCATAATGAACAGAGTCCCCTCAGCCTGACCATAATGAACAGAGTCCCCTCAGCCTGACCATAATGAACAGAGTCCCCTCAGCCTGACCATAATGAACAGAGTCCCCTCAGCCTGACCATAATGAACAGAGTCCCCTCAGCCTGACCATAATGAACAGAGTCCCCTCAGCCTGATCATAATGAACAGAGTCCCCTCAGCCTGACCATAATGAACAGAGTCCTCTCAGCCTGACCATAATGAACAGAGTCCCCTCAGCCTGACCATAATGAACAGAGTCCTCTCAGCCTGACCATAATGAACAGAGTCCTCTCAGCCTGACCATAATGAACAGAGTCCCTCAGCCTGACCATAATGAACAGAGTCCCTCTCAGCCTGACCATAATGAACAGAGTCCTCTCAGCCTGACCATAATGAACAGAGTCCTCTCAGCCTGACCATAATGAACAGAGTCCCCTCAGCCTGACCATAATGAACAGAGTCCTCTCAGCCTGACCATAATGAACAGAGTCCTCTCAGCCTGACCATAATGAACAGAGTCCCCTCAGCCTGACCATAATGAACAGAGTCCTCTCAGCCTGACCATAATGAACAGAGTCCTCTCAGCCTGACCATAATGAACAGAGTCCCCTCAGCCTGACCATAATGAACAGAGTCCCCTCAGCCTGACCATAATGAACAGAGTCCCCTCAGCCTGACCATAATGAACAGAGTCCCCTCAGCCTGACCATAATGAACAGAGTCCCCTCAGCCTGATCATAATGAACAGAGTCCTCTCAGCCTGACCATAATGAACAGAGTCCCCTCAGCCTGATCATAATGAACAGAGTCCCCTCAGCCTGATCATAATGACAGAGTCCTCTCAGCCTGATCATAATGAACAGAGTCCCCTCAGCCTGACCATAATGAACAGAGTCCCCTCAGCCTGACCATAATGAACAGTCCCCTCAGCCTGACCATAATGAACAGAGTCCTCTCAGCCTGACCATAATGAACAGAGTCCTCTCAGCCTGAACGCATAAGTATGAACAGAGTCCCCTCAGCCTGACCATAATGAACAGAGTCCCCTCAGCCTGACCATAATGAACAGAGTCCCTCAGCCTGACCATAATGAACAGAGTCCCCTCAGCCTGACCATAATGAACAGAGTCCCCTCAGCCTGACCATAATGAACAGAGTCCCCTCAGCCTGACCATAATGACAGAGTCCCTCAGCCTGACCATAATGAACAGAGTCCCTCAGCCTGACCATAATGAACAGAGTCCCTCAGCCTGACCATAATGAACAGAGTCCCCTCAGCCTGACCATAATGAACAGAGTCCCCTCAACAG